>NC_067405.1:45668454-45971787 GCF_009764475.1 Pristis pectinata
ACCGAGTTAGTTGCAGAAAAGATGGGGAGGGATGGATAGGGCAAAGGGAATATCTCTGACAGGATGTGGCCAAAGTTGCTTTGGGGATGAGCTGTAGTTAGAGGGTAACAAAGGAGTGTGATATATTGCACTGGCATGTCAAGCTAATGGAGAGGGGGATAAAAACTGATGGATGACTTATAGTAAAAACGGCCAGTTCTGATATAGACAGAGAAAGTGAGTTATTAGAAATTGGAGAATTTGATATAGAGTTCAGAAGGCTGCAATCTGCTCAGAACGTTGATTAAGGTGCTGTTCCTCATGCTTGCTCTGGGCTTGTTATGCCAGAGACAGATAAGTCAAAGTTTCTCCAACATAGAAGAGATCACGTTTTAGACATCGACTATAGTAGACAAGATTGGAAAATGTAAAAGTGAACCACTACTTTACCCGGAAACGCTGTTTGGCTCCCTGAATGGTGACAAGGGAAGAGGAGAAAGAGCAGGTGTTGCATCTGCTATGTTTGCATGGGAATGTGCAATAGGACAGGGACTGGTTAGAAGGGATGGAAGAACCTACCAAGGAGTTCCTATTAGCGCCTCTCTGATCCTTTCTGATGTATTAAGCTCTCAGTATCTCATGCAAGCTTCTATTATTTTGCCTTATTTTACTCTCCAGGCATTATATCATCCAGGGGCTCTAGATTTGGCAGTCATAGCCATTTTCTTTATGTTAACATGTTTACCCTGAACCACCTCCTTCAATATCTCCCATTGATCTGAGACTGATTTAACTTTCAGAAGCTGTTTCCAGTCCACTTTTTCTGAACCATTTCCCATTCTAGTAAAATTGGCTTTATTCCAGTTTAAAATCTTTGCTCCTATTTTTTCTTTTCCATAACTATTTTACTTAATTATCATTACCACCACAAAAATGCTCTCCCACTAATAATCCTTCTACCTGCCCAACTTCATTCACTAGATCTAAATCCAGATATGTTCACCATTTGTCCCCCTCTTGCTGGGCTACATACCGACTAAATAAAATTCTCCTGAAAGTAATTTAAAACTTGCCTTTTACAATGAATGCATCCCACTTAACATTCAGGTAATTGAAATTCTCCACCATTACTGCCTTAGAGTTTTTGCATTTTCCAGAAATTTGCTCTTCGGTCTCCCTTTGACTGCCCATAATACAACCTTAACTATCTGATTGTCCTTTCTGTTCAAATCATGGAACCCCATTTGATGTTATTTGCTCTAATACATTATCCTTTCACAAGATCACAAGACAAGGGAGCAGAAGCAGGCCATTCGGCCCATCGAGTCTGCTCCAAGGGAAAGGGAAAAAAGAAATGAGAAATGGGGAATGGGGGGGGGAAACAAAAAAAACCTATTCTAATCCCAATTTATGGCCTTATCCCCATATCCCTTGATACCCTGACTACTTAGATATCTATCTATCTCCTCTTTGAACACCCCCACTGATCTGGCTTCCACTGCTGTACATGGCAAGGAGTTCCACAAATTCACCACTTTCCCACACATATGATTGTTTTTTTAAAAAAAAAAATATTGCAATTCCCTACTCTTTCTTTTCTCCTTCTTATCTAAAAAACCTGCATCTATGAACTTTGAGCTGCCATAATTAAAGCCAGGGCAACACGTAAAATGTGACAGAATAAGCTACTGGAATGCAGAGACCTACAGTACAGGTGTCAACAGGGTATAAAGATTTATGGTGTGCTGTACAACCTCACCATGAAAGGATTATTTTTGTCACCCATCATATGGTGAACAGCTGAGGACATTAAGGGGAAGGGGGAGGAGGAAACCCTTACAGCCTTTTATGCCCAGTTGTTCATGCAGAACCCATCCAAGTGCAGCACTTGGTAATCACAACCAAACTGTAATCACAAATTCTATTTACCAATAACCCATACTATACTCTCTCACTGACCATCAGTGTTGACAATGCAAAGACAATACCTCTCAAAATAAACATTCCAAAATAATTATTTAAAACTTAAATCATGTCAATCTGCAAAAGGCACCTAATAACCCATGTTTCCTTAACATCTGTAATCCATGTTGTTTTGTTTGTCCTGGTGTTAGCCCAGAGGCTGCAAGATGTGGGTAGCTGCTGACTTGCAGAAGAGAAGACTACAGATGGCCTTGTAGATTGAGACTGAACAATGTGAGCCTGGAATGTTCACCTTTGGATAGCACCAACTTGCTACGTCCACTGATCAATGATAACAAGGCAGTAGTAGAGCAGTGTGGGCGAGGAGGATAACATAACTCTGTGCCTGGTTCCTGTTGAACTTCTCTTTGGTGCTCAACACTGAACAAAGGCTTTCTGACAGACTTTGTATTGTATATTTCATCGTGTACACCAGACTACTTCTGGGGTCTGTCCCATTGAGGTCTGCTGCAGTAATGCATGTGAGATCTTATTCTTGCAGGGATGGGCAAATGCATCATTTTGGTCTCTTGGCCTTTGTGTCAGTGTCTCCCAAAGAGCAGATTCAACCTCCAAGCTATTCTCTAAATGATATATATGTCAGTATCTGATCTGCCATCAGCAATGCATAATCTGGTAATGACTACTGCTGTCTTCTTGCTCTTCTCGGACAAGTTGCACAATTTGGGTATCTGAATGTAGCAAAGTCAAAGGATAAATTTGTGTCGCAGGTAAGTGGAAAAGTAAAGTTTGTATATTTACACCATAAACAACTTGTTAAAAAGGAAGCATGTGTGGATTAATGGTGAGGTGCCATGCAAGAGTGTAGATTCAGTATGAGAACTCAATGATCTTTGATGGATTCAACCCCATCATCAGCCACAATTTTCACAATCCTATTGCAATAATGCCCAGTACTGTCTTCTTCTATAGGGGTTAGGTCATCCAGTGTGTCCACATCCCTTAGTTTCACACACTCTGATAATCAGCCTTTGTATCTTTCCAGTTGTACAACTTATTCTATCTCCTAAATCATTGTGCTGCCTTTGATATACAATGCACAAGATGCTGAAAATCTGTAACTTCAGTGTGGATTCCTGAAGAACATCCTGCCAAGCAGAATGTGTTCCCTCTATTCCTACTCTGTGCCTTCTACCTATGAATTTAATGTCAATACATCCATCCAATTCCTTTGTTAATAATCATATCAAATGCCTCTGGAGACAATAACTAACAAATAGCAAAACATTTGTCATAAGCAACATCCATGGACACTCCTCTATCCACCTCATTGGCATTCTCATTTAAAAGTTACCCAGGTTGGTTAGACAAGACTCAATAAATTCCAGCTGATTCACCCTTCAGTTCATTCTTGTTATTTTTTCCCTATGATACATTGCATCACATCCTAGAATTGGCTTTAAAATGACATGCACAAGGCTGCAGGTTTCACCCATTTTAAATACTGGAATGATTATCAATTTTTCAATTGAAGCAATTCTAAAGCTTAAAGATTTTTGATAAATTGTAACTATTATCAATGCCACTTCACCTTTTAATATCCTACAATGGAAACTATACCTCAATTGGCATTGCTTTCTCCTCTTTTGTGAACATATGGGGAAAAACCTTATTGGCTGGAGTTAATGGTTCTGGTCAGAGCCACTGACATTTAGTTGTTGAAGCTTCACTAAGTCTCAGACCTTCATGTATACATTGCCAAAGACTTATGACTAACAAACAGTTTATAAAAGTCCAATGGCAAAGATGGGAAAGTTGTCATTCAGGTCACACTTGGGAAAGGATCAGAGAACCCAGTGATTTCAACCGAAGAGTTCCCCAGTAATTTTACTGAAGGGCTTCTGAATTAAGTATCAGAATCAATGCAACACATTTGTGTGGACTCCCAGTCAGGAAAAAGTACAAAATAATAACCCTGAACAGTCTTACCTTAATGGTTTAAATTCATGTCTTTAATCTCTTCAAGGACTTACGGTTCTGAAGAAAGACCATCAACCTGAAACATTAATGCTCTGTCACCTCCACAGATGTTGCCTGACCTGCTGTGTATTCCCAGCATTTCTTGCTTTTATCTCATATTTTCAGTGTCTGCAGTAATTTGCTTTTAAACTACTATTTAATATATTGCCACTTCTCTTCCAGGAGTATCAACTTTGAAGGTTTTTTTTCTTTTCTCTGGCAGAATTTCCATTTTTCTCTTTTACCTCATTCACCTTCACTGCTTTCTGTTCCTTTGAAGTCTTCCATAGGTGCTTCAGGATAACGACGACATTTTCACAGTGGAGAATATTCATTCCAAGTGTAGATAAAATACTCAACACCCTCCCTCCCCTTTCCTCCATCATACCTTAGATTGAAAATCCTAACTGCTTAAACGAAAAGACACGCTGTTACTTTTCCACCTGAGGCTTCATGTTCCCTGTACAGCATATAGAATAGTCCACAAAAATTCTGAGAGCAATTGTAAACAAAATAAATGTATGTTGAATTATGTTTCATTGTCATTTTGTAAAACCTTGGTCACTCCTTATATTGTGGTTATTTTGTGAGAGGAGTTGGGGAGGGAGGGAGGAGTTGAGGAAGGAGATCACTTGGATAAAATGTATTTTTTTATATATACTTCTGTAGAACCTATAACCATTTCTCCTTACACTTCAAGCCCCACAGTTAACAGAACATTGAAAAACAACGAGTTTAGTGCAAACTGAAAATAAGTAAAACCATAAATAATTATCAAGATTTTTACCTCATGGAATTTAACGATATTTATAACCCAAGCACAGAGTCCAGCGGCAACCGATGACTTTGTCCGCACAAACTCAGGATTGAATTCAGGATCCTTAAGATACTCTTCCTTTATAGTTTTGATAGTGGCTTCTGGGATGTGCTCCTTATCAAAGTTAACAATAGCTTGTAGAAATTCATCTACCTGAGAAAAAAATTTAAACTGATGCAGGCAAAAGTATCTTAACTACTTACTCCATCCTTTGTCCCCAAACACATGTACAAAGACAAGAGAAATAAGTGAATATTAATGTAAAATATCTTAGCATGAAGGACTTCAGAGGCTGCCTTCACTTTGGCAGCTTTCTTAATCACCATGCAGTTAGGCTCACAGTAAACAAGTCTGCATTGTACTGGCACCTGTAAATGCAAAGTGCTCATTAAAAAAAATGCAGAATTAGTTAAATCTGATATCTGTATCCAGAGCACATTGAAATAAAAGTTGTAAAATCATACTCTACTTATTTCTGGTGCAAGACCAAATTTTACCCAGTCCACATTCCTCCCAAGAATCTTATAAACTTATATTTGGTTATTTTATTCTGATAAATCTCATTATGCTCTACAGACCTTTAGTTTTCAAAAGAAATGGCCTTCTCATGAATGAAACTTGTTGAATGTGCATCAAATCTGAACAGCAAGGACTCTTTTGTCATTGAGTTCAGTGCAATCTATGGTGAAGTGCTGTATGGAGTATGGCTTGGTTTTCGACTGTACATCCAACCCTTCAGATTCTGGTCGAGGCTGATACCTGCAGTACAACTGTAGCTTCAGTTTGCTAAACAAAACCAATAAATTTTCCTTACTGAAAATTCTACTTTGATTTTATGATGTCTGTTTTTGTTTTGGCTTCTTTTAATTGTGGGGACATGAAACAAAGTCATGCTGTGTATTTCATTTTTTCAGGGCTGTAGTACTGATGTTTACTCTACCTAATAAGGTTGGATCAAAAATAATTATTGTTAATGATGGGAATGAGTAATTACAGTAAAAAGTGATTGCAGATGTGTTTCAGAACCTTGCTCCAGGGATAAGCATACAGAACTACATTGTTAGATAGAAATGTAAATCAAATTGATTAAATGAAAATGCATTAAGGCTGCTATTTGTTAACTATATCAGCATTTTGGTAATAACCCTTGCAGGTTTTACTTGCATCTGTGCTGATTTGCAAATGGTCTTAAATATTCTCCTTTGTAAACTTAAATATGTATATTTGACTAGAATGCTTGGAAAGCTAATGTTAATGGACACAGAATGATGGTGAGACAATGACTTTGCATACTAATTATGTAGGTGATGTCAAAACCTACCACTATTGCATTAAATGAAATATAGATGGCATGAAATTCTTGTGATCAACTCCAAATTAGTTACAAACAAAAATTGCACATTTTAGCAAAACTCAGCATATATTGTAAGCATATTCAGGGCTGGATTGCCAAGCCTGAAATTCAATTTTATATACAATTATAAAATGGAATATTTCAATGCACAAAGTAAACAATGGACAAACTACACAGTAAATTACTGTATTGTCTCTGGCTATTTTCTGCAAATTAGGGTTAGGTAACATAATATTCAGACAATATTGGGGATATTTTTGAATTGAACATACTGTTTATGAACTTGGCTGTTATAAAGAGCCAGAATAAAATTCCAAACCATAAAATGTCCAGAATTTATTTTGTATTGAGGAATTATAGTTTAGTAACTCATCTTCAAGAATACATAAATCAATATGCTAGTCATCTTATGCTGGAACAGTTATTAATATCCCTATGGGGTGAAGGAAATCAATTATAAAAATCTGTGATTATGACTGTACAGAATAATTTGTGTTAATGATTTTATTTCCAGATTTTTCATGTGATATTTGATAAATTTTCTTCATGTTACCAGTACAGACATCTGCAGATATAAAAATGTGATGTGATTTTTAGATATCAAATGCAATGAGCAAATTCAATAAATCTCTGCTGTACATAGAATATAAAAGCAACCTCTTTTTATTTCTATGAAAAATTGTCGAGGAGAAGAAACAGCAGGCAGAAATCTCATAGGTGGCATTTTATTTGCAATAAAAGTCTTTCTGAAAATCTGATTATAAATGCAACATAGCTGAAAAAAATTACACAAGTGCTAAAAATGCTTAAACTGCTCTCCTGTTACAAACCTCCTTGCTTACTGGAAACAGATTTAATGGCATGGACTTTAATATTATGGTACCTTGCTCAAATATACTTTAGCAGTCTTCCAGCTTCTATCTTTAGGGATTTTTCCACTTGGAGCTAAAAGCACCTGCACTGCTGCAGTAACATTGGTAACGATTGCAGGTGGATTTGGAAAGGTTCGTAATTCTGTCAAGTTTGACTGAAATACAAAAAGAAAAAAGGTAATAGTTTTATTAAATGTGCACATGGTAATGAATCACCACTTGCAGATATTGTAACCCAATCTTCATACCCTGTTTAATGTGTTTAAAGCTGCATTTGCAGCATTAAGTGCAGGCTCAGCCTTAGCAAGGTCTTCTGCAGATTCCTTCTGCTGCTTTGACACTTCTGTTCGCATAGCAGTTACCTGCAACAACAATCAGTGAAGCTGTTAGGGAGGATTTGCTGTTGTCATACATTTATTTGTTCAAAGCATGATTTTGCAAACCTTAAGTTACTGTAGCCTCTTAAATCATGTAATCATTGATACTCTTCCTTTAATAAGTCTGAAGTTAATGTTGCTAGTTTGCCAACTGAGTACTATAGTTTTCAATTTAAAGATACTATTACATCACTGTCATCTATGTTGCAAACTATTACTCCAATATAAATGAACTGGAAAGGACAATAACAAATAAGAAATTATTAACCAAAGTGACTGTACATGATTCATAAAAACTAATTAGTATAACCTTGTAGTTTTATTCCCATTTCTCACATCCATGCCACTTTTGCCTATCTAGTACTCTGAAACAAAAAAAAAGTGGAACAATTTTTAAAATAGTCAGTTATGCTCTGAAGTTTCATGTAGTTATCTTGAATATGTAATCAGCACTGTTAACTTCTGTCAAATCATATTCCTGCAGCCTTCTCTGGACAGTAGATCATCAGTCATACATGTACCCTTTGCTCTTCAGCATCTGCAATAGTTCTCTCTTGATTTAGCTTCTCAGTCTGCTGCCCTACTTTGATAATCAGTGCCTCTGCGTCTTTGTTCCTCTGGTCAAGTTCCATTTCTTGAGCAGCTAGTTTTGCTTTCAGATCTTCTACCTAGATAATTAAAGTAGAAACATGCACTGTTTAAATTATAAAAGCAGACTAATGTAATGATGTTTTTAATTTTATTATATAATAACACAATCCATTATCTTTGTGGTCAGAAAAGTTAAAAGCAGTTGGTGTCTGGGGAACTGTAAAGCATTCCTTTGAGCCTTGGTTGAAACACTTTAATTATTTTCAGTCCTCCGTGGGTACATTCAAAGTTATAAATTTTCTCCACAAGCCCAACTAAGACAAATACACACGAGGAAAACTACCAGTGATGAGCATTAACAGATATTTGATTGAAAATTTACTTTTGGCTCGATTACCTAAGTCACTATATTCAAATAACTTAATCTATGCTTAATTCTGTAAATACAAAGTGCATCTTTCCCCTCCATTCTGTAGTAATTACACTTTGAATACTCACTTGTGAAGCCGTGGTTTGTAATTTTTTGAGTCCATTTTCTAGACGCTCTTTTTTTTGCATTAGTTCTTTTCTTTTCTTACACAGGAGGTTTTGATATAATTGAATTTGTTCGAGGAAGCTTTTCGGAGTGGTGTGGTTATAGTGTTTCTCGTTCTGTTGATATTTCACACTAATTGCATTCACACTGATATGTGCATAGGCAATAAACTGACTTATAGAAGATTTCACTTCCAACTAGGGAAAAAAATTATATGTAAAGCTATAAAATGCAATAGATTACATTAAAGTTTTAAAAAGATAAGCAAGATGATTTTTATATTAGCATTTTCCCCAATGGTTTAAATTAACAAAATTTTTTCAATTTCATGGTAAAAAGTTAATCTTACATTATACAACCAGTTAAGTGGATATGGTGGACATAACATTGCCCACATACTTCAATTTAAAAATCTCCTTAAAAATTAGCCATTACTTTATTCCATACATTGAAAGTGATTCTATAAAACAAGTCAAAATGTTTTAACGTTTATCTGATCCACTATTATGAGTGCCCAGGAATGGTTTTGCTGTTTGGCAAATTTATGATCCAAAGGCATACCAAGTTTCTAACTTTCCATACAAATGCATTACAAACTTATCAATTACCGCAGAAGTACAGAACCTCATCATACATTGAATTTATGAAGCAAAACCTAAATTGGGGAGCTTTAACTAGCTAACTACACCACATAAAGCAAACATGAAAATTACCTTGGCTACCCAACATTTACCTCCTGTTGATAACTGTAAAAATCATTGAATCTTTCATCTACTTTCATGGAAAAATATGTGCAATATATTTTACTTTGCTGTGTATCTACAAATGCGTGCCATTATTTGCAGCACTATACTTGTGGGATAATAAAGCTTCATTTCAAAGATTTATTTGAAAAAAATCAAACAAACTCTTTGACGCATCATGCTGTTATACAAATACTTTTTACCCTGTTCCTACTTTGCATGGAAAATGTATTTTCACAGTTGTCAGTATGATGGACGGAAAAAGAATGATCAGACAGTGGCTGTTTGCTTGTACCTATGCACAATAGCTCAGCAGGAGTCATGGTGTGTTGGTGAGACTAACTGTGTCCCGTTTTTTAACATATTAAGTTTGTCTCCAGGACACACATGGCTTCACTAGGTTGCCTAACCTCATTCATAATAGATGCTAATCTTTTCAGGGCTGACTGATGACAGCACTTCCTGCCCTTCACGGATTTAGAGCTGGGTTTTATCAAAGGACTTGAACTGCCTGCTAATTAGAGTAATTTCCTTCATCATGAATTATTTATTTCCATTGGTAACTGATCAGCGCGTCATTAATGGGATATTCTAAACTCAGTTTTCACACTAATGCACACTGTATCATAAGTGTTTAAAAAACTCTTTAATACATGCCTCCCGGTCCAATATGTTCTGGAAAAGAATGCTCCTATTTTAGATAAATTAACTGCCACTCTTCTTGACTTATTAAAAAATATGGGGTCAATTTAAGCTTGACAAGCCATAAATTTAAATTACCTTATCTGAATACAAATAAAGTTAACAAACATGGACCACTCAAGAAATATAGCTTTTTAAGTTCTTTTTAGGAAAAAAATATAAAATGGAGTGCTGCATGAAAAGCTCTGCATGGTGCACAATTAACCTAAGAGAACATAAAAAAATTAACTTTCACTGAACAAATGAGTTTAAACATTTGATATAAAGACCATGATTTTGGATTTATTACAATACACTTAAGACGAAAGACATACATCCTGAAAAGGTCAATAAGTTGTATGAGTGGAAAAGTTGCATTTTTAAGGCAGATTCTGAGATTATTAAACATACAGTTATTTGCATGCAAGTGAAGCAGTCATACTTAGTTGATACAGAAGCAAAAACTGCCAAAGATATGGTTGGTCTACATATTTAGTTATGGGTACAAACGCTCAATATCCAATTAAATTACTATTTTATTATTACTTGTTCATTATACAAAGTAGATTAACCTGTTAATTCTACTATAACCGAAAAAAATCTTAAATAACATTTCAATACCCTTAAAAATTATTAAATCAACAAAATGATTATATTTCTAATCAGCAAGAGTCTTTCTGGTGAGGTTATGATTTACAAAGATTTAAAGGGTCTCATCATCTTTAGTTTGAATTGGGGTTGGAGAGGGAGGAGAAAGCGCCAGTTCTCATGGTCCATATGGGAACCAACAACATGGCAAAAGAAAGAGATTTTGGAGTTGAACAGCCAGGCCCAAATTAAAATGCAGAGCCACAAAAGGTAACAATCTCTGGACTACTGCCCAAGATATGTGCAAATAGACAGAGAGTTCAATATATGGCTAGAAGATTGATGAGGGAGAAATTGGTTTTAACTCATGGCATACTGGCACCAGTATTGGGGAATGATGGAGCAGTTCTATAGGGACAAGTTTTATTTGAATTAAATTGGGAATAATGCATAGCAAAATGAGAAAATAAGACTGTAGATAAGGCTTTAAAATATAGGTTCTGACGGTGAGGGGAATTTCAGAAGGTTAAAGAGAAAAGTCAAGGTGATAGTGCAGAGTAGCAAAATGGGTAATGAAGTCTTTAAGGAAGGGACAGATCAGACAAAAATAGCAGTATATCTCTATTTACAAACAGAGCCAGAAAAGATGGTAAAAAAGACAATATTGAAGGCTTTTCATCCGAACGGGAGAAGGTATTGGAGGCCTTAAAGTGCATTAAGGTAGATAAATCCCCAGGGCCTGACATAATGCATTCGCAGACCTTCTGGGAAGTTAGAGAAGGAACTGCAGAGGCCCTTGCAGAAATTTTTGTTTCATCTCTGGCCACAGGTGAGGTTCCAGAGGACTGGAGAGTGACTAAAGTGGTACCATTGTTTAAAAAGGGTAGTAAAAATAAGCCAGGAAATTACAGGCCAGTGAGTCTGATATTGGTGGTGGGTAAATTGCTGGAGGGGATTCTGAGGGAGAGGATGTACCAATGTTTGGAGAGGGTCTGATTCGAGACAGTCAGCACAGCTTTGTGCATGGGAACAACACACACAAAATGCTAGAGGAACTCAGCAGGTCAGGCAGCATCTATGGAGGGAAATAAACAGTCAACGCTTCAGGTCAAGACCCTTCATCCAGACTCGTTTCGACCTGAAACATCAACTGTTTATTTCCCTCCAATAGATCTGCCTGACCCGCAGAGTTCCTCCAACATTTTGTGTGTGTCGCTCCAGATTCCTGCATCTGCAGAATCTCCATTTTGTGCACGGGAAGTCATATCTGACAAATCTCTTGGGGTTCTTCGAGGAGGTAACGAAGAGTAGATGAGGGTAGAGCAGTGGATGTTGCCCACATGGACTTTAGCAAAGCCTTTGACAAGGTCACTCATGGAAGGCTTGTCTGGAAAGTTAGATCGCATGGGATCCAGGGGGAGATCATGGATTGGATTCATAATTGGCTCAGTGGTAGGAAGCAGAGGGTGCTAATCGAGGGTTCTTTCTCGGACGGGAGGCCTGTGCCTAGTGTTGTGCCACAGGGGTCAGTGCTGGGACCTTTGTTATTTGTAATTTATAAAAACCGATTTGAATGTGAATGTACAAGGCATGGTTAGTAAGTTTGTTGATGATACTAAAATAGGTGATGTTATAGACAGCGTAGAATGTTATGAAAAATTAGTGGGGGATCTTGATCAGCTAGGTATGTGGGCTGAAGATTAACAAATGGCTTTCGATCCAGATAAATATGAGGTGTTGCATTTTGGGAGATCAAACCAGGGTAGGACTTGTACAGTGAGTGGTAGGGCCCTGAGGGTATGGAACAGAGGGACTGAGGAGTGCAAGTGCACAGTTTGCTGAAAACTCATCACAAGCAGATAAGGTGGTGAAGGTGGCATTTGGCACGCTGGCCTTCATTTGTCAGGGCAATGAGAATAGGAGTTGGGAAGTTATGTTGGTGAGGCTGCCCTTGGAGTATTGTGTACAGTTTTGGTCATCCTGTTACAGGAAAGATGTTATTAAACTAGAAAGGAACGCAGAAAAGATTTACCAGGATGTTGCCTGGACTTGGGGGCCTGAGTTGCAAGGAGAGGTTGCATAGACTAGGACTTTATTCTCTGGAACGTAGGAGATTGAGTGACCTGATAGAGGTCTATAAGATCGTAAGGGGCATGGACAAGGCAAAGCACATAGTCTTTTCCTCGGGCAGAGGGTGCTAAAAAAAAGTGTATAGATTTAAGATTGGAGGCGAGAGATTTAAAAGGGATATTGGGGCAACTTCTTCATGCAAAGGGTGGTGTGTATTTAGAAAGTGCTGCCAGAAATAGTGGTTGAGGCGGGCACTTTAGCTACATTTAAAAGGAAGTTTAGAGGATTATGGGCCAAAAGCAGGCAGATGGGACTGGCTAGCTGGGCAACACAGTCAGCATGGACAAATTGGGCCAAAGGGCCTGTTTCCATGCTGTATCACTCTATGAATACATACAGCATTCATAACAAGATGCATAAATCTATGGTACATATAGAAATAAATAGGTACCAGCTAATGTGATTGGAAAGTGCTCAAGATTGTGGAAAAAAAAATTCCAGGAAACTTCCCTTGCCAATCTCTTCTAAAAGTAAGCAAAGAAGCCCTTATAACAAAGAATGATGTAAAGCCACTACAGAGAAAGAGTCATAGTTCAGAAAAATTAAGTAACAGAATCAATTTGAGGGAAGGAAAGAAATTGCAAACCATTGGTGGAAGTTGCCTGAAGGCCCCTAGGAGATAACATACTGTTAATCAGGAAATTCATATTAATGATCATGAAACTATTCACATCATATTAATCAGGAAATTAGAAGCACAGTAAGGATGCATTACAACAAACGGGTGGGAGGTGGTTGTGAATATAATTCTAGACTGGATTAACCAAATTAACAGTAATAGTATGGAGGACAAATTGATGAAATAAATACAAGATATTTTTCTAGATCATTGTATTGAGGAGCCAATGAGCAAACAGGCTATTTTAGATCCAGTATTGTGCCACGGGAAAGAATTAATTAATAATTTTATAGTTATGGGGCCTTGGGGAATAGTGATTGTAATATGAGAAGACCTTATACCGTATAAAGATTAAAAGTAATTTAGTTCAATCTGAAATGGGGATCTTAAATCTAAACAAAGCAAATTATTAAGTATGAGGTATCAATTGACTACGGTGAATGATAAACTACATTAGGCAAATGAGCAATGACAATTTAGAAAATTAATACATAGTTTACAGCAAGTATGTACTGCTTTAAGGCATCAACACCCAAAGTGAAAGTGATACAGTCATGGTAAATAAGAAAGGTTAGCTCAAAAGACAGTTCTATTGGGCAACAATATAAGCAAGTGTGAGGATTTCAGATTTTAGCAGAAGAACAAGAAATAGATGAAACAGATAAGGAAAGAAAGGCAGAATACAAGAGTAATCTGGCAAGAAATATATAAACAGACTGTAAAAGCTTCAATAGAAATGGAAAAAGACTAGAAAAAAATACAGTGGTTCCCTTACAGACTGAGACAAGAGAAATTATATTGAGGAATAAGGAAATGGCAGAGAAACTAAACAAATATTTTGTAAACATCTTTGTGGAAATAACAGACAATAGGCCTAGAGTGAATGAGGAGCTGAAAGAAATTAGCTCTAGTTAAAAATGGACAATGATAAATCCCAAGGGTTATCAATTTACATCCCAAATTTAGAAAAAAGGTGATTTATGGGGAGAGTGACTGCATTTGTTGTCCTCTTCCAGAATTCCATGACTTCCAGAACATTCTCACAGTTTGGAAGAAAGGAAATGTAAACCCACTATTTAACAAAGGAGAAAGAGAGAAAGCAGTGAGTCTGACATCAGTAATAGGGATATTTCTAAAATCTATTAAGGAAGTGAAAGCAAGGCAGTTAGAAAATAAGTGACTGGGCAGAGTCCATTTGGATTTATGAAAGGGGAATCACATTTGACAAATCTGCCACTCTTTCCGTTATAAACAACCAGAATAAAGCAGAAGATCTAAGGATGGTGATGATACAAAACTAGGTGAGAATGTGGGTTGTGAGGAGGATGCAGAGAAGATTCAGGGGATATAGACAGATGAAGTGAATGAGTGATCACAGGGTAGATGGAAAATAATGTGGAAAGATGAGAGGTGATCTACTCAGATAAAGAAAAAAGAACAGCACACTACGTTTTAAGTGGTAAGACCACAAGATGTTGGTGCTCAAAGGGACTTGGGTGCCCTTGCACATGGATCACTGGAAGTTATCATGTAGGAACAGCAAGCAATTGGGAAGACAAAGAGTTTGTTAGTCTTTATTGCAAGTGGATTTGAGTACACGAGTAAAGATGTCTTTACTAGGATTGTACAAGGCCCTGGTAAGACCACACTCTCCAGATTTTATAAGAATGAAAGGTGACCTCATTGAAACGTACAAGATTCTCAAAGGGATTGACAGCATAAATACCGAAAATGATGCTTCCTCTGGTTGAAGCATCTGTAACCAGGGGTAACAGTCTCAAAATAAGAGTCAGCGATTCAGGACTGAGAGGAGATGGTATTCTCTACCCAAAATGATTGAGGCTCATCTACTGAGCATACTCAACTCAAACAATTTTTTTGGATATTATGGGAATCAAGGGGTGTGGGGTTAGTAAAGAAAAGTGGTACCGAGGTCAAAGATCACCATGATCTTGAATAGTGAAGCAAATACGAATGGCCTTCTCCTGGTTCTATTTATGTTCTTATGTTTTGAGTTACTCAATTTAATAAGGGCAACAATAGTGGCACTCTGATTTGAATTCAGCAGGGAGGAAATATTAGGTCTGTTTGCAGCTATGATTACTATTTAATGGCCTCATGTATCAGGTGAGAAAGAATCAGATTCAGCTTTGGTGCTTTTGCAGGCTATTGACCCACCACATTGAGCCCTGCACACATCACTTGGATGAGGTACGAGAAAATGATTCCCAGATTTTGGAACTGCACCCCAAAAGGACTTAATCCTTTCAAGACAAAATACTATAAAGAAAATGGAAATTAGGAATAAATAATCACATTAATAGATATCATGGAAATTACAACAAATCAACACCTGAACCAAAGTGATATTCTAAGGAATAAATTCAGACATATGAAAAAAGAAGTTTAACTATGTTATTTCATTGGAAGTCATTGAACTTTGAATCTCTTTTCACAGATGCTACTTGATCCGCTGAATGTAACTAACAGTAAATTTTATTTCAGATTTTCAGTACCTGCAATTTTTGCTTTTTGTTTAAACAATATCAGAAAACTGTATTTCAAATAAAATAGTTCTTTTAGTGATTACAGAAAACAATCAACCAAAATAAATGAATTGTCTTAGAATATTTTTCAGTTGCAAACAGATCCCATTTAATGCAAACTATTGAGCTGGCACTGGAGTCATGGAAAGGAAAATATATTTAGGAAATATAGCTTGCTGAAAATAATTCAGTCATTGTGTACTTAAATTTTCTCTTGCATCTTCACAAAGTAAAGTTCATAAAATTTCTTCAATTTTTATATATTTTGCCAAATGCCTTGATTGATGATATACAAACTCAGAATGATGTTTGAATTCAAAGATTGGCAATCACATCAGGACCATATATTTCAACAAGGTAAAATCTTAACTCAATCGGGAATTAGATAATCTCATTGCGGTAAGCTTGAAACAGCATTCTGCAGAACATAACATACAAGCAGCATTAAATTTACCTGCAGTCCATCAATTTTTTCAATGAAACTATAGCTAACAGATTCCAGAACTGCCTGGGACCATGGGTGAAACCAGTCAATGGCTGTGCAGTTCACTACAGCTGGGAACTTCCTTGCTCTTGCCCGAAGAGCAAAGCCCACCGGAGAGAAGCATAGTACAACCTGAAAAATACATGCTAACTGTCATAATTATTGTACACAAGTTTTTGAAACTGCTGTCAGACATCACCAATCATCAGTTCAATCCCTGGAAGTTTTTTTTTTACATATATATATTTTATTTACGGGACATGGACTTGGCAGCAATGCCAGATTTATTGTCCATCCCCAGTTGACCCCAAACTGAGGAGGTAAGTCTAGAATCATACGTAGGCAGAGCAGTTAAAGAGAACAGGTTTCCTTCCCCAAAGAACAGTAGTGATCCAGATGGGGTTTTAGGCCAATCCAGCAGTTTTGTGTTTACCATTGCTGAAATTATTTTTTTAATTCCAGATTTATTTAATGACTTCAAGTTCCCCAGCTGCCACAGAGAGATTCAAACACATGCCTCTGGATCAATGGTCCAGAACTCTGGCTCCTAGCCCAGCAATTTAACTATCGTGCTATCTTGCATGGTAAAGACATTTAAAGGAAATATACAATGAGGGGAGATAAATGTTGACAACTATGTTAATGTTAATGATACAGGACTGAAAACAGACCAAGTAGTATCCTCTACAAAAGTCACATTAATAAGGCAGGTCGATAAGCAGGCTTTCCAGAAAACATAGGCAAATCTTCACAGGTTCTCTTGCTTGTCCAGCAAACCTTGGGGAAGGATTATAGAAATCCTCCAAAAATGGCTTAAATATCATTTGCACTATTTTACTGGGGATGTATAGCTCTTCCAACAAAGTTAGTGGACAAACAGAAGACCCCCTGCAGAATCAACTACCATTTATAATGGGAAATGGCCTGACGAGAAGTTTAATAAAGATTTTTAGGACTTTAAGTAGCTTTGAATTAAATCCTATTCTGATAATAAAACTGTCACTAGAGGCACATAATAGAAAACATCTGGTCTTCGAATTTTCAAAGATATTGTCCTCCCTTCTAAGGTCATCCAAGGCATTGAGGCAAACATACTGTTTAATTTTCCTTAACAATGCATTGCCTTTCATCTTCTAAACTAATATTTGATTCAAAACTATACTCTAAAAGCAGTTGATAAATTAATATATTTAACTAGAGTGATAACGCACATGTACACGTGCATTTACACATGTACATGACAAATTTATTTTGAAACATATTTTGTTTGCAAGTTGGATCATGGACCTGTTACTAAACAAATTCATAGTTTGAGTTCATTCTGTAGATCATCCATCCTCAAACTTATCTGCATTCAATAGGAAAAATGCAAATAAAAAATAACATTAACATTAATTTGATTGAGAAATGCTAATAATCAGGACTTTGGAAGGAGTTAATTTTGGAAAGTCAGTACCAACCTGTATTGCAGATTTTGTACATGCCTTAATGAGTATAACCAATTAATATTTAATACTCTGACACTGATGTCAACCCAAAAAATTTGGTTTTGATATATGCAATTGATGAAGTTCAGGAAATTGAATCCATAGTTTCTAGCATCTTCAATATTACATTGCAAAAAAATTTCACCATTATGCACTACGCAACCAGAATACCAACTTAGTCTTTGGCAAAGATCAAAATCTTCCTAAAATGTTGCAAATAAAAGACTGAAGGTTCTCTTAATAACCAAAATGGGAAAATTCCCATTTTGTCCTTATTTAAAACTTAAGGAGTAGAATTTTGAAATACAGATGAAAGAGTACAGTATCTTTGGTTAAATATTCTTTTTACAAAAGTTTTGTTAAAACAATAATTGAACCACAGTCATTTTTGTAACATATATAAATATCTAAAATTTCTACAAATAATACCACTTATTTTGGGGCTATAAATATATATGAATATTTGTGATGGAATACAAGAAAGTAAAATGTACTTGAACATTAAGTGACTGGGGGTAATGTACTTGACCTTTAATTGTTGTCGAATCCTGGCGATAAAGAATTGCCAGCAGTTCTCTCGGGTATCCAACAATCCGAGACCTCGTAATTCCATCCTTATGGTTGAAATAATGTTGTCCACTTCTTCTTCACTGAACAAATCTGGAATATCCCCTGAAACACAGTTCTATATATCTACATTTGTAGCTAACTACAACATTCACTTGCATAAATATCAAAGCTACTGAAAGTCTAATGTGTGTAAACACTGTGAAGCTGTCAAAGAAAAGCCTAGATTTCACAAAGCATTTTGCCATACAAATGTCACCAAATTTAGGATTCCCATATGTGTGGAATGATGTTTAGAGTCGCAGGAGCAATACTTCTTTTTATTTGAATAATGAGGAATTGTTGCTGGGGAAAATGAATAGGTAACTTACAAATTTTTTTTTTGAATTGCTTAATTTTCTGCATCTTTTTAAAGTATTAAGTGATTTCATGTGTTTTAGATATTGTTTTGTATTTAAATATTAATAAATTATTTGTAATTTTGTTTTTAGAGTGTTTTCACATTATTTTCAAGAGCTGGGTAGTTGTTTCGCCCAATATTTTGCCCTTAGTTAGCATCATGGAATTTTTGTGCCCATTTAACAGGAAGTTAGAGATTAAGCTTAATGTTTTATTCTAAATATGGTATACCTGCTTAATACTCCAATTAGATTTTTAAGCAATAATCTCTGGAATGGGGCTTGAGCCCAAAATATTCTGACTCAGAGGTAGACAGGTACCACCTGAGTCATTGCTGACAGTAGATAGCTTAATGTTTTTGCTTATTAATAATTTCTTGGCTTTCCCTTCCACAACAATCTTTTCATTCAAAATTGTTCCAAAATTGAAATGCTAACAGTCAGCCCTGTTTTGGACTCAGCTGTATTCACTATTGTGATGACAATGTCTTGACTTAATCCAATTCAATTCTTCACTTCTTTCCTTGCCATAAATTTTGAAAGTAAGGGTTTAATACGTTGCAGTGTTCACTAATATAAGAGATAATCATCTGCATATAAATAATTTAGAATGATAAATTTATTTTTAAAATTAAAGTATATCCAATAATTACACATTTTATTTGTTTTCTGCTGAATTCACTTCATGTGCTTAGATTAGGGCCTTTACCTTGATAATTCTAGACCTATCAGCCACAATTATTGATAATTAACAGTGGGACAAATTATGTGGTATTTTATCTTGTCATTAATGTAAAATACGAATTCTCAAACATTGAAGCTCAAATGCATCTTTACACCGAAGTTGTCTCGCCGCCATGGAATTCAGCATTGGCATGATTAGCCTGCATGTTGTCCTATCATTGCAACACACGTGGAATCCTCTTAATTTCATAAAGTTTAATGATATTTGAGTGGGTACAGTCAACATGGCACATTGAGAAATATAACTGTGCCCCTGCTCCACCCATACAGCAAAAAGGTTGAATAGCACTAATCTATACTCTCAAAGTATTTAAGTAAGTTTCTCACCCAGGTTAAATTCACAAGGTCCAATTGTTCTTCTGAATACTCTTTAGAAACCAGTTTGACATTGCACTGGAATTATACTTTATGCAGTGGTAAATTCAAGTGTTTTATGAATGAACCATCCAGCAGGTTTCACACAGTCTACATTCTAGGGGTTGGTTGAGAGCTCAGGCATGGAGTTATACGGCTTCTTATAAATCACTGTGAGGTAAAACAATAATAGTGATACAAAAACAGTGGCCTAACCATAACTTAGCACTGTCCTGATCCAGGAATGGGTGGAAGAGCCAAGTACTGGAAGAAAGGTGAAAGCAGTTGCCCTCAATGTGAAGGCAGCCCTCAGGTATATTTTTTAAAAAATTCTTGGTAGTAATTTTATAGCATCAACAAGTCATCCTTGAAACCAAAGGAATGCCTATGGAGAAGAGGAAGGAGGTCCAGTATTGTTCAGCCATGATTAAAGATTTTACAATGTGTTTAAAATGTGGATTTGAAATAGATTTAAAAGTTTAATATATTGAAGATAACTGTAACAGCTTTTTCTTTCAACTCAAAGAATGTCACTGTATTGTTGTGTGATAGTCATTTTCATATTGAAGGCGAACTAATATCTTCTATTTAACTGTGGCTAGATAAGCACACAGAGGTGACAACGCATACGAATTAAAGAATGAGGTAGCAACAAAGAAAACTCTTTTATAGAGGTAAAGACCTCAATGATTCAGTACATATATAGAGTATTAATGTAAAAATAGGTATACTTTTTCTTTTTAGGAAATCTATTCTAACAATTATGCAGACTCAAAATTTGACAGAGAAAATAATCTTGCAAAATGAACTCTCTAAAGTCTTTGAATAAGATTTGCACATTAGCCATGCTAAATATTGTAAAGGTCTTTCCTAAATGCATTCAGCATTTATTGATTGCAGCAAATTATGTTTGGTTTGCATGCTTTACAAAAGGTGAGGTAATGGATGTTGTATAACTAATCTTTATGGCCAACCCCTCACCTCCACTGATGAGGCCTATTCAGTAATTCAATGACCTCTGCTCATTTTAAATATCATATGTCTGAACTGTTCCAAGAATGAATATTCCTGTCAAACTCTTTATGCAGAAATTTGTGGTGCTATTACCAGAAAGTATCAAACTGAATTACTTACATTTGAATTAAAATGATCTATTACCTGAAGCCAACATGTCATTAATTAGAACTAGGAATCGTTCATCTGGTATTTGAGCATCTGTGTGAAGGAATACTGTGCCAATATTCTTCACTCCAACTTTAATATACAAAGCAGCAATATCAGCCTGAATAATCATTAAGATAAAAAAAAATTGTAAGGAGCTCATGTCAATAAAGTAGTTGTCTTGTTTAAGAATCAGAAACCTTACCCTGAGGTCAGGAATTCCATAGTTCTTGCGCAGTGTTATCTGAAACACCTCTAGTGAGCAAAGAAATGCTGCCAAACGACACAGGCTTTGTTTGCCACTCCCTCCAACACCAACTAAAAGTGCATTGCCTCGTGGAGCCTCCAAAATACGACTTATACGACATCTGTGTCAATTAAATAATCGGCATCTCAAAGAGCGTTTACAGTGAAGCAAGTACTTCTAAAATACTAAAATCTAAAGCACTTCTGTCATCAGTCAGCTTAAATCAAATTCACATAAGAAGAGGTGTTCTGGAAAAGTATATTTCATTAAATACCATTAGTTCATCTCAAAGGCGTGAATAAAGTTTTTTTTGATCCTACTCGTGTCAACAATATGCACTGATGATTAGGGGAAAGTTGTTTTCAATTTAGGTATGGCAAGGCCAGTATTTGGAGACATCTCCACCTTTTCTCAAGAAGGTGGTGATAAACCATTTTCTTGAACACTTGCAGTCTGTGAGCTTGACAAAGCAATTCCAGGTTTTTGGTCCAACAGTGAAGGCTATGCAATACACTTCCAGTCCAGATGATACAAAAATTGGAGATGAATACGTAGGCAGTTTTATTCCTATGCACCTGCTGCCCTTATAAATTTTAAGCATGAGACATCGTGGATTTGGGAGCTCTTGAAGAAAGCCTTGGTGCCAAATATAGTTGGAAGATATGTTTGTTGAACATTAAATCCAAAAGTAGATATATCAATTTCAAAGTAAATATGCCCTGGAAATATTTATTAAATTTAACTTGACGAATCTAGGGATCATTAATATAAGCAGCACATTACCTGCCCCAAGAAACCCATTATGAATCATGATTTGATACATTTTTTAACACACGTCTACTTCACAGACAAATGGAGTCTAACACATTTAGGACACATTGGAGAAGTGTGGCAAGATTTGATCCTCAATGGCCATTATGGATCAATTAAGTTTTTGAGGGAGTCTGACAACCTTGTGTTCACTTTAAAATAAATTAATACAAAGGTATTTAAAAAATGAATTCAAATTTTTAAGCTATTATGATGTGAATGTTCAAGACTCCACTTACTAGTCCATTATAGTAAAAATCATTGTCCATGATTTTAAAATGGCATTTACTGGGAAATATTGATATACAGAGGTGCCTAGGCTTCCTTTTACAAGTTACAGAAAGTTAACATGTGGGAATGTTGGACAAAGTTGACAAAGCCTGTGTTCCCTTGAATAAAACAGAAAATGTTGGGGATACTCACCAAGTCAGGCAATACCTGTGGAAAGAAAAATAGCTAATGTTTCAAGTCAATGACCCTTCATCAGATGTTGCCCAAACTGCAGAGTATCCCAAACATTTTCTGTTTTTATTTCAGATTTCTAGCACTTGTTTTTCATTCAACATATTCCCTTGAGCTTAGATGATGATTTAATTGACCCTTATGCAATTCTTAAGAGTCTTATGGGCTAGATGTGAGAAGAATGGCCTCCTCTGGCTGGCTGTGGAGAAATTGGGAGTTACCATTTCAAAATAAGGAGTTCATCATAAAAGTCAGTTGTGTACAAATCTCTTCACATAAAATATTGTGAATATCTGGAGTTCTCTGCCCCAAAGTCTGCATATGCACAAGATGAAAATATTCAAAAGAGATCAAAAATATTTTAATACCAGGGGAATCAAGAGATATGGGAATGATGCAGGAAATGAGTTACACAAGAACTTAAGGGCATAAGAAACACAAGGAGAAGGCCATCCAGAATCGTGTGCCTGGTCCATCATTCAATAAGATTATGGCTGTTTTTCTGCACTAATCTCATATCACTTGATTCCTTTTACCAGTCATGATCTCTCAGAGTGGGAAATTTAGCTCAAATGACCCACCCACACTTACGTATTTTCATCTCAGAGATTAAATGATGGTTGACTATTACCATCTGAACATCCAATGAAATACATTATTCTCTGTGCAAAATTGCAGCTGCTCTGAACAAGATATAACCAGCAGATATTAAGGCCTCGAAACTGGATGATGCACAAATCATCCAGGTAGAAAGGATACAACATTCTGAATGAGACCTGCTGAGAAACAAAAAAAAACAGATTTTGATGGCTCCTTTGGTTCAGTACTAATGAACTATGGGACCAGTTGATGTCCTGGATGAAATTTGATGCTGGTGAGGTAGGAGGGAAGGTAGATGCACTATTATTTGGATACTGGCCACAAGCCTAGGGTGCATCTGAGGAGGAAACAACTGATAGCTAGCAATGAAATGCCATTTTAATATGGAGGCAAGAGGGCCTTAAAGATAACTTTTGTTGAAATGGCAAGTCTGTGGTAGAATGTAGTGGGCCTTTAATGACTACTGGTTCAACTCAATGTATACCACTTAGTCATAAAAAAGCTGGCTACTTGGTTGCTGCACTTAGGGCAAGCCAACATATAATATGGGCCCTTACTATAACATTCAAGGAGATGAATGGATATTTTATGATTTTATGACACCCAAACTAGGCACACATCAGTTGCATCTCTGAAGCTATTTGGATGAGAGAAATTGGGCCCCCAAAATTGGCCTCATTGGATAAATTCTCCAATTCCTAAAACAGATGCTAGGCATCCTATTTCACATACATGTTTGGGATTATTTTTAAACATTTTCCCTACTGAAATATACTTGTCACAACAACATAATAGAATTTTCCATTATAGTACTTTAACTAATAAAACTGATGGATTAATGTTATTTTTTAAAATACTATTCAGGAATACAATTAGTCAAATTGAGTATCTGAGCATATTTTCTTTTTAAATGAAACACTGAATTTCAGTTATTCCATTTTTTTTCATCAGTCAACAACAAAACATGCATTGTTGTTTTGTCTTTATTTTTCAACAATCTGATGAGTGGAAAATGTTATTCAGAGAATTTCAGTATGGATCACATTTCTAATGTTCAATTACTAATTTTTAGAAATCAAAACTGATCAGAAAATAACATTCTATTCAAAATGGTTTAGTCCAAAATAAAATTTAGATTCAGTTTTGGAATAAAAGCTGAACTATACAGGAAGAACAGGGTAATTTACAATACAAACCCAGAGAAGAGTTTTTTTTATAATTTACAATAGAAATGCAAAGGAAGAGATTTTCCACATTGCACATTTGATTAGTAATTTTAACCTGTCAAATGATCTGTTGTTTCTATCCATAAAAATGCAATTGCCAGATGACCTCAAAAACTGCCAATATAATGGCTGTATGTATTGATTGCAGAGTTTGAAATTCCCTCATGAAATAAAGGCAGATTACTAAGTAGGAATAACTATCCTCTGTCACTGCTTCAGGTGTATCCCTTTGGAAAGGGTGTTATAGCATCACATTTTGTGTTTTGTTTTTTCAGCCTGATATTCCCACTATAATTATCTTGCTGATACAAATGA
Organism: Pristis pectinata; assembly: GCF_009764475.1. Classification (NCBI taxonomy): domain Eukaryota; kingdom Metazoa; phylum Chordata; class Chondrichthyes; order Rhinopristiformes; family Pristidae; genus Pristis; species Pristis pectinata. The sequence goes on from NC_067405.1 coordinate 45,693,084, forward strand.
GACATCTTAAATAGCAATAACTCATTTGAACATTCTGACACCTTAGTTTATTTGGAAATTAGAAGTACCCCTTTGTGAAGTAGAGATACTGTAGCATATTTTGCGCAAATCTCGATCTGTGTGCCACAGTGTTTTGAATATTTAAGGAAATTGAAGCGCTATCAGACTTGTACAAGTGCAAATATAGCTTTTCAATAGGCATCATGGGACATGATGTATTTTTATGTTGGGTCACCTAAAATATTTTGTATCTAACTACACTTATCAGTATTGTACTAATGATAAAAACCTCCGTATTGTATAATACGTACATATGCTGCATGGCCTCAGTGAATAGAACAAGGTTCATCACTGCATGCACTTCATTGTAATGTTCCAGTGCATCTGAAAGAATTCTATAAAGCTTCTTCAAATCAGTTACAGGCAAATATCGAGGCTCTCCAACACCTTGAGCGAAGTGGCAGTAAATCAATGGCTTTTGGGTAAAAATATGTTCATCAATGACCTAAAGCCAAAATAACAATGAATTTGTCACAAACATGAGGTTATGTTCAAACATTTGAAACATTAGCTTTATATTCTGACATGGAGTTCTTTAATCAAATTAGATTGATTATCAAAATATTTAAGGAGATAAATGATTAATGTTTTCATTTGATTTTAGCAAAAGATTGAAAAAACAGCTTTAACTGAAGATACTGATGTAGCAATATAACCAGAAGTGTATTTAACCAAAGACAAGTACCTAAGCTAAGCAGATAGAATTAGGATTTATTAAATAACAAAGTCACAATCTAAAGTTAATATTTTCAATTTTCAAAGGTATTGACCACATTACTACTGTATTGAAAATGTGTTGCTGTTGAGTGCTGCTGGCGGTCAATGCTCTGTGTATTATTGGAACTGGAACTTGAGTTTTACCCCACATTGTTACGTGGTTGTGATTACTCCCAGGTATATGTATAACATTTAAATACTGAACCATTATGTACAAAATAACACATTTCCGAGTATAATAACAGTACAGCACACAAACCATTATCATAGGAAGTTGAAGGTTACGTTATTGTGCAAGGACAGGAACATTAAAAATACAGTGGAGATACATCAATCTATTTATTTTAAAGTATTTTCTAGTGTAGGCTATAACTTCACACCTTTTAAAGGAAATCACATTAATATAGACCAACTTTGATTGGCTTAAGCTGATAGTTAACTTTTAGTCAAATGACTAAATACTGTCATAAAATAAGAAGTGACCAATCAAATCAATTTTAACCCCTTGAAGTTTTGAATTGGTTTTGTAGTCCTATTCCTTCCGCAAATGCTCCTGGCTCTATCTGCTGTCCACATTCATCAGAGTAACCCACTCCTCCAACAATCACAGAGATGGTTAGCTTTACAGAACATACATAAATTAGCAGAATTCCACAATCCCAACCAATGTTATGCATTACACTGACCCAACTCGAGTTATCTTAAATTCAACTTGATCCACTTGCATTCATTCAAGATCTGGCCAAACTCACTTGGAGACATTTCTGGCTCTTCCCAACCCACTTAAGATTCTTTATCTATAAAAATACATTTCTGCAGCTGACCAAGTAACATGGATAAATAAGCTCTTCGTCAAGTTGCTGGGACATTCAAGTTAAGCCTTGTGCATTGAGAGAGCAGCCTGTGAAGGGGTTCATTACTTCAAAATTAGTTGTTTTATTTCAGACGATCATTTACTAAATTAAATATTCTGAAGTCAGGAACACAAGTTTCTACTTTGATGTTGATTGTAGTTGCAGCTGCCTCTGGGCTTGAGATAGATTATGAAACAAAGAGCATTTGGTGCCATGGCATTAGACAGTACCTCAAAGTATCTCTTGGCAGTATCAAAAAGGACTTTGTAAAAGAGTTCAACGTCTTTTTCTTCCATTAGTTTGTCAGCATATACTCTGGATGATTCATGAAGCCATAAAGAAATTAAATCTGTAGGCAGCCGTACACAATCTGGAGTAACAAAAAGAATTCCCTGGAAACAAGAACAAACATTTGGCAAATATCAGAATCATTCCACCAGTTATTTTTCTCAAAAAAAAAGTATATTTATTAGGTCTATAGTGCTGCTCGTTATATTATATTTGCTTTACAAGAAGAATTTTTAATCATAAAATGCTGGATATCATGCTGCTGCAGTAGAACTGTTCATGAATTTGATTGACCACTTTAGGACACAATATTTACTTGCCAGTAATACATCCAGGGACCAGATGTAGTCCAGCTTTAGGGATGATTCTGTGTAATGACCTTCCAAAGTTGAACCAGACCATTTCCAAATGTTATGACTTGGAGATGAGGATCTGACCCCTAAAAATCCAGCATCAAGATTACCAAACACCTTCATAATATCATTCAATTTTATTCCCATCTCGTTTGCTGTTGAAGCCCTAATTCTGTGCATTGGGCATCTCCTGACCACCTTCTTGACTATCCCTCTCCATCAGCTTGAACTTGCCTAAAACTCTGCTCTTGTATTTTAAATCTGGTCAAAATCTTTTTACCATTAGATCTCAATTAGTCCTAGTCCTACAATGCCTTAATTTTAAAATTATCCTTTTGATCAAATCTTTCCATTACCTTAACCCCTCTCTATCTAAAGCCAAGAGATCTCCTATCCTGGCTGCTTGCATTCCAAGGCCACAAGCTTTGGAGTTCTCTTCCCAGTCTTCTCCATATCTCCTTTAAGTTAATGAGAAAGCATGAATACCTAATTAGGTCATGGTTGCATTTTGATTACTCACACCCATGCCTCTGCTTACCCCTGATCCCACACCCTCCTGCTTCAATAAGTATTTCATTGGCTGTAAATCATATTGGGATGTCAGCAGTCATGAAAGGTGTCATTTCAATCCAGGGCTTGTTATTTTCCCTCCAATTTAAATACAAAGTAAAATGAATTATTGAAGGAGAAATCAGAGACAGAAAATAAAAGATAGAATAAGAAACTGAAATAGGGCATATCCAGCATGGTTGAAAAGATGCACCAGCTAGAAATCTCCAGTACCTTTCCCACTGCCTTTTTATGACTGAAGTATGACACATTCCTTATTAACAGCGGACAAAGGGAAGTTCGCTTGTTGAAGAGGCCGGAATGCACAGCAAAAGAGTGGATTGTTGAATCTCTCCAGTCCTCCCCCATGCAACAACTAACCAACGTACTACTTTCCCTTTTCCATACTAGAGCCCACATTTTGCAAAACAAAGGAAATATGTGAATGCCACACTCCAACTCATCTATTTGTTACTTTCTGAGTATTTATTTACAGAGCATTTTTCATGCTACTTAACACAATGTTCAGTAACTTAAAAAAAAATCACATTTTGGAAAATCACCATTTTCATTTGATGGCTCATCAGGTTGTGATTATAGACTGTGAAGACATGGGTAAAGATACTATTTTGGACACAAATGGTAATCTGGTGGCAATAATATCCAAAACTGCAAGGGTTCTCTCAAATGTTTTTCCACCCCTGAAACCAACCTCCCCCCACCACCACATTTTCATTCAAGCCCACGTGCACATTGATCCATGCAATAGTGATTCATGTATGTGTCCAATCAGGCATTGTCTAAGGGGGAATTTTTTCTTCAAAAATGTGTTTTGCATTTAAGAAATGAATACCCTGACACATTTAAGCATGGTAATTAGGCTCAGATTAGTACAGCTAAAATTGCTTTATTGACAAATGTTTGAATCAGTATTTAATCCACCATCTGTTAATAACAAAAATGTAATTCTGAAAATTGCCTTAATACAGTGCAGAATCATTTGAGACCTAAGTAGATGCACATAAGATGTCAGTCTTTGAAAGAAATTATATTCAAAAGTTCATAAAACATGTCATGTAGTATTCTACCACCTGGAAAAAGTTTAATTTTCAGAGCCTGCTCAAAGAACCACAAGTGAGTGCAAGAAACTCACATACAAATTTTTGAATTAGCAGATGCAGTAAGCCACGAGATTCCACAAGCCTACTTCATCATTTAATAAGATTATGGCTGATCTGATTATAACCTCAAGTCTGTACTCCCGTCCATTCATAGCAACCTGTCACCCCCTTGGCTATCAATTATCTATCTACCTCTGCATAAAAATATTCAAAAACTTTAAAACTCTTCCTGAAAAGATTGTGGAAGCAAAGATTTACAACCATCAGCAAAAAATTTCACCTCATCTCTATCTTAAATTGGTGACCCATTAATTTTAAACAGTAACCCCTTGTTATAGATTCTCCCACAAGAGGAAATGTTCTCTCCACATTCACCATGATAAGACCCCTCAAGACCTTGCACATTTCAACCATTTCCCCTGTTAATATTCTAAATTCCAGCAAATGCAAGCGAAGCCTTTCCAATGTGCCCGAATAGAGCAATCTGCTCATTCCAGGTATTAGGCTAGTAAGCCTTTTTTGAAAGGAATTAATATCTTTCTTTAAATAAGGAGACCAATACTGTACACAGTTGTCCAGATGTGGTCTCACCAATGCCTTCCAGAGTCATTGTGCAATACAGCACAAATACAGGCCCTTCAGCCCAATGAGTCCATGCTGACCACATTGTTCATCTAGCTAGTCCCAATTTCCTGTGCTCAGTCCATATCTCTCCAGACCCCTCCACTCCATGTACCTATCCAAGTGCTTCTTGAATGATACTATTGTACCTGCCTCAACCTCTTCCTCTGGCGGCTCATTCCATATAATCATCACCCTCAGTGTGAAAAAGTTGCCCCTCAGGTCCCTTTTAAATCTTTCCCTTCTCACCCTAAATCTATGCCCCCTAGTTTTGGACTCCCCTACCCTGGGGAAAAGGATGTTACCATCCACCTTATATATGCCTCTCATAATTTTAAACACTTCCAAAAGGTTGCCCCTTATTTCGCTACATTCCAAGGAAGAAAGACCAAGCCTGGCCAACCTCTTCCTTGAACTCAGGCCCTCTAGTCCTGGCAACATCCTCGTAAATCATTTCTGCACTCTTTCCAGTTTAACCACATCTTTCCTACAACAGGGTGATCCAAGCTGTACACAGTACTTCCAATGCAGCCTTACCAACAACTTATACAACTACAACATAATATCCCAACTCCTATACTCAATGCCCTGACTGAAGGTCAGTGTGCTAAATGCCTTTTTCACCACTCTGTCTACCTGTGACTCTGCTTTCAACAAACTATGCACTTGCACTCCTAGGTCCCTCTGTTCCATTACACTCCCTAGTGCCCAACCATTCATTGTACAAGTCCTACGCTGGTTTGACTTTCCAAATGCAACACCATTATCTGTACTGCAATCCATTTACCACTCCTCGGCCCACTTCCCTAATTGATCAAGATCCCTCTATAATCTATGATAACTTTCTTCACTATCAACAACACCTCCTAATTTTGTGTCATCTGCAAATTTACTGATCAAGCCTTGTGCACTCACATCCAAATCATTTATATAAGTAACAAATAACAAGGGTCCCAATACTGACCCCTGCAGCACACCACTAGTCACCAGTCTCCATTTCGAGAAACAACATGCAACCTCGAGCCTATTTTGAATACATCTAACTAGCTTTCCCTGGGTTCCATGGAACCAAACCTTCCAGACCAGCCCGCCATGCTGGACCTTGTTGAAGGCCTTGCTTAAGTCCAAACAGGCAACATCCACTACCCTACCCTCATCTACCCTTTTTGTTATCTCTTTAAAAAACTCTAACAGATTCGTCAAGCATGACTTCCCACACACAAAATCATGCTGACTCCTCCTAATCAGACTCTCTATCCAAATGCTGGTAGATCCTGTCCCTCAGAATTCCCACCAGTAACTTCCCCACTACTGATGTCAGGGTGACCAGCCAGTAGTTCCCTGGCTTGTCCTTGCTACCCTTCTTAAACAACGGAACAACATTATCCACCTTCCAGTCTTCAGGAACTTCACCAATGGCTAACAACGAAGCAAATATTTCTGCAAGTTCTTCTCTAGCCTCCCAGGAAGTCCAAGGATGCACTCGGTCAAGTCCTGGGGATTTATTCACATTCACGCGCCGTAAGGCTGTAAATACTTCCTCCCTGGTAATTTGAATTTCCTCCAAAATATCTCCACTTGTTTCCTTTATCTCTTGGGCAACCATGACTCTCTCCTTAGCAAACATTGAGGAGAAATATTCATTAAAAATCCCACCCATCTCCTGTGGCCCAAGACATAGGCAGCCCTCCTGATCTCAAAGGGGACCTATTCTCTCCCTAGCCACCATTCTACTCTTAATATGTCTGTAGCACCTCTGGGGATTTTCCTTAACCTTACCTGCCAAATCCGTCTCATACAAGGTCACAAGACAAAGGAGCAGAAGTAGGCCATTCGGCCCATCAAGTCTGCTCCATGAGCTAAAATAACACTATTCCTATCTAGCCCCAATTTCCGGCCTTGTCCCCATATCCCTTGATACCTTGACTAATTAGATACCTATCAACCTCCTCAAACGCCCCCAATGATTGGGCCTCCACAGCTGTACGTGGCAAAGAATTCCATAATTTCACTACCCTCTGGCTAAAGAAATTTCTCCTCATTTCTGTTTTAAACCGGTACCCTCTAATTCTAAGATTGTGCCCTCTGGTACTGGACTCACCACCAGGGAAAACAGCTTAACCACATCTACTCTATCCAATCCTTTCAACATTCTAAATGTTTCTATGAGGTTCCCTTTCATTCTTCTGTACTCCAATGAATACAGTCCAAGAGCCGACAAATGCACATCATAAGTAAGCCCTTTCATTCCGGGAATCATCCTTGTAAATCTTTTCTGAACCCTCTCCAACATCTGTACATCCTTCTTAAGATAAGAGGCCCAAAACTGTGCACAGTACTCCAAATGAGGCCTCACCAGTGCCCCATAGAGCCTCATCAACACTTCCTTACTTTTATACGTTATACCTCTCAAGATGAATGCTAACATAGCATTCGCTTTCTTTACCACTGATCCAACCTGGTGGTTAACCTTTAGGGTATCCTGCACGAGTACCCCCAAGTCCCTTTGCACTTCCGTACTTTGACTTTTCTCCCCATCTAGATAATAATCTGCCTGTTTATTTCTTTTTCCAACGTGTACAACGGCACATTTCTCAACATTGAATCTCATCTGCCATTTCTTTGCCCATTCTCCTAAACTATCTAAGTCTCTCTGCAACCTTCCTGTTTCTTCAATACTCCCTACTCCTCCACCTATCTTGATGTCATCTGCAAACTTAGCCACAAAATCATTTACTCCATCATCCAAATCATTAATGTACAAAGTAAAAGGAAATGGCCCCAACACCAACCCCTGCAGAACACCACTAGTAACTGGTAGCCAACCAAAACAGGATCCCTTTATTCCCACCCTTTGCTTTCTGCCTACCAGCCCATGCTCCACCCGTTCCAATATCCTACCTGTAATTCCATTAGCTCTCATCTTATTAATCAGCCTCTTGTGCAGCACCTTGTCGAAGGTCTTTTGAAAGTCCAAATACACAACATCTACAGCCTCTCCCTTATCCACCCTAAGATTTCCTCAAAAAACTCCAACAGGTTGTTCAGGTAGGATCTGCCCTTCACGAAACCATGCTGGCTTGGGCCTATCTTGCCTTGCACCTCCAGGTATTCCATAACCTCATCCTTGAGGATTGATTCCAATAACTTTCCCACCATCAATGTCAGACTAATAGGTCTGTAATTTCCTTTATGCTGCCTTCCACCCTTCTTATACAGCCGAGCTACATTTGTGACCTTCCAGTCCTCCGGAACCATGCTGGAATCTATTGATTCCTGGAAAATTATCACCAATGCCTCCGCAATCTCTGAAGCCAGGGGTGCACATCATCCGGTCCAGGAGACTTATCTGTCTTTCCCGAGCACCTTCTCTCCAGTAATCTTAACTGAATTCAGTTCTATCCCGAGACCCCTGACTATCCGGTATATTGCTGATGTCCTCCACAGTGAAGACCGATGCAAAATACTCATTTAGTTCCTCTGCCATCTCTTTGTTATCCATTATAATCTCTCCCACACCATTTTCAATTGGTCCTATATCAACCCATGACTCTCTTTTACTCTTCATATACTTAAAAAAAACTATTGGTATCTTTTTGAATGTTATCTGCCAACTTCCTTTCATAATTCATCTTTTTTTTTCCCCAATGACCTTCTTAGTTTCTTTCTGTAAGTTTTTAAAAGTTTCCCAGTCTTCTGTTTTCCCACTAATTTTTGCTTCCTTGTATGCCCTCCCTCTCTTTTCCCTCCTGATTTAAGTATATTCTTAATCTTTTTATAGTCATCAAGGGAGTCACTTGTCCCTGACATCCTAAACCCAATGTATGCTTCCTTCTTTTTCTTGTCCAGAGCCTCAATATCTCACATCAGCTAGGGTTTCCAAAAAAGCCTTTAATAACTGAAGCATAACCTCTCTATTTTTGTATTCATTTTACCCTCATAATAAACAAAGACATTCTGTTAGCTTTTGTAATTACTTGCTGTATTTGCATATTAGCCTTTTGCAAATCATGAACCGACACACTGAGATCCCTCTGCAATGCCTCTCAGCATTGGGTAATATATTTATATTTATAATATAAGACCATACTAGACCTTGTAATAGGGAATGAGCCTGGCCAGGTAATTGAAGTTTCAGTGGGGGAGCATTTTGGGAATAGGGATCATAATTCTGTAAGTTTTAAGATAGTTATGGATAAGAGTTGTCCTTGAGTGAAATGCTAAATTGAGGGAAACCTAATCTCAACAGTATTAGGCAGGAACCGGGGAAGTAGATTGGGAGAGGCAGTTGAGGGTAAACACACATCTGACATGTGGGAATCTTTTCAATGTCAGCTGGTTAAAGTTCGGGATGAAAGATTGGGATGGCAAGGTTTGGAAACCATGAATGACAAGAGATATTGTGGGTTTAGACTAAAAGAAAAAGGAAGAATATGTAAGGGTTAGGAAGCCGAAATCAGACAAAGCCCTTGAGGAATATATAGGAAGAAGGAAAGAAACAAGGAATTAGGAGGGCTAAAAGGAGCCATGAAATGTCCTTGGCAGGTAGGATTGAGAATCCCAAGGCATTTTTATACATATATTAGGAGCAAAAGGGTAGCTTAGGAAAGGATAGGTCCACTCAAGGACAAAGAAAGGAATTTATGCATGGAGCCAGAAGAAGTGGACAAGGTCTAAGAAGTGGCCTAGAATTGTTGGGGGGTGGGATACGAACTGAAGAGACTGGTGAAGAGGTGGTTGGCTCTCAAATGGAGAAGGCTTGTAGACAGTGCGAGAGGGAGGTTAGGCAGGTGATAGAGAAGGGACACGCTCAGACCAACGGTTTGAGATGTGTCTATTTTAACGCAAGGAGTATTGTGAACAAGGCAGATGAGCTTAGAGCTTGGATCAATACTTGGAGCTACGATGTGGTGGCCATTACAGAGACTTGGATGGCTCAGGGACTGGAATGGTTACTTCAAGTGCCGGGTTTTAGATGTTTCAGAAAGGACAGGGAGGGAGGCAAAAGAGGTGGGGGAGTAGCACTGTTGATCAGAGGTAGTGTCACGGCTGCAGAAAAGGTGGATGTCATGGAGGGACTGTCTACGGAGTCTCTGTGGGTGGAGGTTAGGAATAGGAAGGGGTCAATAACTTTACTGGGTATTTTTTTTATAGGCCACCCAATAGTAACAGGGATATCGAGGAGCAGATAGGGAAGCAGATCCTAGAAAGGTGTGAGAATAACAGAGTTGTTGTGATGGGAGATTTTAATTTCCCAAACATTGATTGGCATCTCCATACAGCAAGGGGTTTAGATGGGGTGGAGTTAGTTAAGTGTGTTCAGGAAGGATTCTTGACACAATATGTAGATAACCCTACAAGAGGAGAGGCTGTGCTTGATTTCGTATTGGGAAATGAACCTGGTCAGGTGCCAGCTCTCTCAGTAGGAGAGCATTTTGGAGATAGTGATCATAATTCTATCTCCTTTACATTAGCATTGGAGAGAGATAGGAACAGACAGACTAGAAAGGCGTTTAGTTGGAGTAAAGGGAATTATGAGGCTCTCAGGCAGGAAATTGGAAGCTTAAACTGGGAACAAATGTTCTCAGGGAAAAGTACAAAAGAAATGTGGCAAATATTCAGGGGATATTTGTGTGGAATTCTGCATAGGCATGTTCCAATGAGACAGGGGAGTCACAATAGGATACAGGAACCGTGGTGTACAAAGGCTATAATAAATCTAGTCAAAAGGAAAAGAAAAGCTTACAAAAGGTTCAGAGAGCTAGGTAATGTTAGAGATCTGGAAGAGTATAAGGCTAAAAGGAAGGAGCTTAAGAAGGAAATTAGGAGAGCCAGAAGGGGACATGAGGCGGCCTTTGCGGGAAGGATTAAGGAAAACCCCAAAGAATTCTACAAGTATGTGAGGTCCTGAAAAGTGAGTTTAGGGAGCTAGGCAGAAGGCTGAAGAACAGGACCTCAAGGGTAGCAATCTCGGGATTGCTGCCAGTGCCATGCTATAGTGAAGGTAGGAAATAGGAAGAGATGGAAAATGAAGTTTTGAAGATGAAAATGGCTGAGAAGTTGGTGCAGGAGGGAAGGTTTTAGATTTTTGGATCATTGGGATCTCTTCTGGGGAAGGTGGGACCTATACAGAGAGGACAGGTTACACCTGAACCCAAGTGGGGCCAATATCCTTGCAGGCAGGTTTGCTAGGGTGGTTCGGGAGGGTTCAAACTAGATTGTGAGAGGGATGGGAACCAGAGGGGTAGGTCAGAGGAAGAAAGGGATGGGGAAAAGTCAGATCTAACAGGCAGAGAGGATTTGAGGAAGGAGAAGCAGAGTATATAAAAGTAGAAAGGTGGATGGGCTACAGTGCATTTACTTAAATGCAAGTAGTATCAGGAATAAGGGTGATGAACTGAGGTCGTGGCTAAGTACATGGGACTACGATATTGTGGCTCTTGCAGAGAATTGGCTGTTACCAGGGCAGGAATGGATATTGAATATTCCTGGTTTTCAGTGTTTTAAAAGGTATAGCGGTGGGGGGGGGGGGGGGGGGGGGGGGGGAAGACGAGGAGGAGGAGTGGCGATACTGGTCAGGGATACTATTACAGCTGCAGGAAGGGTGGATAATGTAGAAGAATCCCCTCTAGAGTCAGTATGGGTGGAAGTTAGGAACAAGAAAGGGGCAGTTACTCTACTAGGAGTATTCTATAGGCCCCCGGTAGCAGCAGGGATACTGAGGAGCAGATTGGGAGGCAGATTTTGGAAAGGTGCAAGAATAACAGGGTTGGTATCATGGGAGACTTCAACTTCCCAAATATTGATTGGCACCTGCTTAGTGCCAAAGGATTAGATGGGGCAGAGTTTAAGTGTGTCCAGGACGGATTCCTGTCACAGTATGTTGATAGACTAGAAGGAATGCCATATTAGATCTAGTTTTAGGTAATGAACTGGGTCAGGTGACAGATCTCTCGGTGGGTGAGCATTTGGGGGACAGCGACCACTGCTCCATAACCTTTAGCATTGTCATGGACAAGGATAGAGCAAAAAGGACAGCAAGATATTTAATTGGGGAAAGGCAAATTATGAAGCTATAAGGTTAGAACTTGAGAGTGTAAATTGGGCTGACATTTTTGAAGGGAAATGTACTATGGAGATGTGATCGTTGTTCAGGGATCTCTTGCAGGATGTTAGGGATAAATTTGTCCCGGTGAGGCAGAGAAGGAATGGCAGGGTGAAGGAACCATGGGTGACAAGAGAGATGGAACAACTAGTTAGGAAGAAGGCGGCATACATAAGGTGTAAGCAGAAAGGGCTCATGAGGAATATAGAGTAGCAAGGAAGGAACTTAAGAAGGGGCTGAGGAGAGCAAGAAGGGGACATGAAAAGGCTTTGGCGAGTAGGGTTAAGGAGAATCCCAGGGCTTTTTTCTCATACATGAAGAGGAGAAGGATGATGAGGGTAAAGGTAGGTCCGATTAGAGACAAAGGTGGGAAGATGTGCCTGGAAGCTGTGGAAGTGGGTGAGGGAGTACAATGAATACTTCTCCTCAGTATTCACCAAGGAGAGGGGTCTTGATGACGCTGAGGACAGTGTTGGTAAGGTTAATGTTCTAGAGCATGTAGATATCAAGAGAGGGGATGTGTTGAAGCTGTTAGAAAATATTAGGACAGATAAGTCCCTGGGGCCTGACAGAGTACTCCCTAGGCTGCTTCGCGAGGCGAGGGAGGAGATTGCTTAACTGTTGGCTAGGATCTTTGAGTCCTCATCGCCCACGGGAATAGTACTGGAGGACTGGAGGGTGGCAAATGTTGTCCCCTTATTCAAAAAAGGTAGTAGGGATAGTCCAGGGAATTACAGACCAGTGAGGCTTACGTCTGTGGTGGGCAAGTTGTTAGAAAGGATTCTAAGAGATATGATCTAATGAGCATTTAGAGAATCGTGGACTGATTAGGGACAGCCAGCACGGCTTTGTGAAGGGAAGATCTTGCCTCACAAGCCTGATAGGGTTCTTTGAGGAGGTGACCAGGAAGATTGATGAGGGTAGTGCAGTAGACGTGGCCTACATGGATTTTAGTAAGTCGTTTGACAAGGTTCCACATGGTAGGCTTCTTCAGAAGGTCAGGGGGAAGGGATCCAGGGAGGCTTGGCCGTGTGGATTCAGAATTAGCTTGCCTGTAGAAAGCAGAGGGTTGTGGTGGAGGGAGTGCATTCAGATTGGAAGGCTGTGACTAGTGGTGTCCCACAGGGATCGGTTCTGCGACCTCTACTTTTTGTGATATTTATTAATGACTTGGATGAGGGTGTGGAAGGGTGGGTTAGCGAGTTTGCAGATGACACAAAGGTCGACGGTGTTGTGGATAGTGCAGAGGACTGTCGAAGCTTACAGAGGGATATTGATAGGTTGCAGAGCTGGGCTGGGAAGTGGCAGATGGAGTTCAATCCGGAGAAGTGTGAGGTGGTACACTTTGGAAGGACAAACTCCAAGGCGGAGTACAAGGTTAATGGCAGGATTCTGGGTAGTGTGGAGGAGCAGAGGGATCTGGGGGTTCACATCCACAGGTCACTGAAAGTTGCCTCACAGGTGGATAGGGTAGTTAAGAAAGCTTATGGGATGTTAGCTGTCATAAATCGTGGGATCGAGTTTAAGAGCCGCAAGGTAATGATGCAGCTCTACAAAACTCTGGTTAGACCACACTTAGAGTACTGTGTCCAGTTCTGGTCGCCTCATTATAGGAAGGATGTGGAAGCGTTGGAAAGGGTGCAGAGGAGATTTACTAGGATGCTGCCTGGATTAGAGAGTGTGGATTATGAGAAGAGACTAAAGGAGCTAGGGCTTTACTCATTGGAGAGGAGGAGGATGAGGGGAGACATGATAGAGATATACAAAATATTAAGAGGAATCGATAGAGTAGACAGCCAGCACCACTTTCCCAGGGCACCAATGCTCAATACAAGAGGGCATGGCTTTAAAGTGACGGGTGGGAAGTTCAAGGGAGATATCAGAGGAAGGTTTTTTTTACCCAGAGAGTGGTTGGGGCATGGAATGTGCTGCCAGGGGTGGTGGTGGAGGCTGATATGTTGGTCAAGTTCAAGAGATTGTTAGATGAGCATATGGAGGAATTTAAAATAGAGGGATATGTGGGAGGAAGGGGTTAGATAGTCTTAGGCGTGATTTAAAGGTCGGCACAACATGGTGAGCTGAAGGGCCTGTATTGTGCTGTATTGTTCTATGGTTCTATAAGATGCGAAAGAATAGGGCCTATCAAGTGCAGCAGTGGGAAAGTTTGTATGGATCCAGAAGAAATAGCGGAGGTACTTAATGAATACTTCACATCAGTATTCACTATGGAAAAAGATCTGGGTGATTGCAGTGAGGACTTGCAGCAGGCTGAAAAGCGTGAGCATGTAGATATTAAGAAAGAGGAGGTGCTGGAACTTTTGGAAAGCATCAAGTTGGATAAGTCGCGGGACTGGATGAGATGTACCCCAGGCTGCTGTAGGAGATGAGGGAGAAGATTGTGGAGCCTCTGACAATGATCTTTGCATCATCAATGGAGACGGGAGAGGTTCCAGAAGATTGGACTGTTGCGGATGTTGTTCCCTTATTCCAGAAAGGGAGTAGAGATAGCCCAGGAAATTATAGACCAGTGAGTCTTACCTCAGTGGTTGGTAAGCTGATGGAGAAGATCCTGAGAGGCAGGATTTATGAACATTTGGAGAGGTATAATAGGATTAGGAATAGTCAGCATGGCTTTGTCAAGGGCAGGTCCTGCCTTACGAGCCTGATTGAATTTTTTGAGGATGTGATTAAACACATCGATGAAGGGAGAGCAGTAGATGTAGTGTATATGGATTTCAGCAAGGCATTTGATAAGGTGCACCATGAAAGGCTTATTGAGAAAGTAAGGAGGCATGGGATCCAAGGGGACATTGCAATGTGTATCCAGAACTGGCTGGCCCACAGAAGGCAAAGAGTGGTTCTTGAAGGGTCGTATTCTGCATGGAGGTCGGTGACCAGTGGCGTACCTCAGGGATCTGTTCTGGGACCCTTACTCTGTGATTTTTATAAACGACCTGGATGAGGAAGTGGAGGGATGGATTAGTAAGTTTGTGGATGACACAAAGATTGGATGTGTTGTGGATAGTATAGAGGGCTGTCAGAAGTTACAGCAGGACATAGATAGGATACAAAGTTGGACTGAGAAGTGGCAGATACAGTTCAACCCAGATAACTGTGAAGTAGTTCATTTTGGTAGGTCGAATATGATGGCAGAGTATAGAATTAATGGTAGGACTCTTGGCAGTGTGGAGGATCAGAGGGATCTTGGGGTCCGAGTCCATAGGATGCTCAAAGCAACTGTACAGGTTGACTCTGTGGTTAAGAAGGCATGTGGTGTATTGTCCTTCATCAATCGTGGAATTGAATTTAGGAGTCAAGAGGAATTGTTGCAGCTAGATAGGACCCTGGTCAGACTCCACTTGGAGTACTGTGCTTAGTTCTGGTCACCTCACTACAGGAAGGATGTGGATGCCATAGAAAGGGTGCAGAGGAGATTTACAAGGATGCTGCCTGGAATGCAGGGAATGCCTTATGAAAGCAGGTTGAGGGAACACGGCCTTTTCTCCTTGGAGCGACGGAGGATGAGAGAGGACCTGATAGAGGTATATAAGATGATGAGAGGCATTGATCGGGTAAATAGTCAGAGGTTTTTCCCCAGGGCTGATATCGTTGCCACAAGAGGACATAGGTTTGAGGTGCTGGGGGGCAGATATACAGGAGATGTCAGGGGTACGTTTTTTTTATTCAGAGAGTGGTGAGTGCGTGGAACGGGCTACCAGCAACAGTGGTGGAGGCAGATATGATAGGGTCTTTTAAAAGACTTGGATAGGTACATGGAGCTGAAAAAAATAGAGGGTTATGGGTAAGCCTAGTAATTTCTAAGATAGGGACATGTTCGGCATAGCTTTGTGGGCCAAAGGGCCTGAATTGTGCTGTAGGTTTTCAATGTTCTATGTCCCTAATAAGTACTTTGCATATGTATTCACCAAGGAGAAGGAAATGGATGATGCTGATATTCTTGGGCATGATGATGTTCAGGAGGAGGTGGTGTGTATATTGAGAAACATTAAGGTGGACGTCCTCAGGGCCTGATGGACTCTATCCTAGGATACTGAGGGAGGCAAGGGAGGAGATTGCTGTGGCCTTTATATCCTCTTTAGCCACAGAAGACTGGAGAATAGCCACTGTTGTCTCTGTTTAAGAAAGGCAACAGGTCCAAAACAGGAAATTATTGGCTGATGAGCCTTACGTTAGTGGTAGGGAAATTATTGAAGAAGATTCTGAGGGAAAGAATTTACTCGTATTTGGAAAAGTATGGACTAGTCAGGAAAGTCAGCAGGGAAGTGCTGTCACACAAATTTGAATGTGTTTTTTGAGGAAGTGACAAAGATGATTGACAAGGGTAGGGCAGTACATGTTGTCTATATGGACTTTAGTAAAGCATTTGACAAGGTCTTCATGGTTGGCTGGTCCAGAAGATTAAGTCACATGGGGTCCATTGTGAGTTGGTAAGTTGGATGCAAAATTGTCTTGGTCATGGAACAGAGGGTGGAGGTGAAGGGGTGTTTCTCTGACCAGTGATGTTGTGCAAGAATCAACGCTGGGACCATTGTTGTTTGTGACATATAGAAACGATCTGAATGAAAATGAAATAACAAGGAAGGTTGTCAAATGATACAGCAGGATACAGAGCAGTTGGAAATTTGAGCAAAGAAATGGCAGATGGAATTTAATCTGGGCAAGTGTGAGGTATTGCATTTTGTGAGGTCAAATGTAAGAGAAAAGTATACAGTAAATGGCTGGACCCTTGGGAGTACTGATGTACAGAGGGATCTTGGGATGCAAGTCCATAGCTCCAAAGTGGCAACAGAAGGGCAGAGGGTAATAAAGCAGGTGTAGGGCATGCTTGCCTTCATCAGTCAGGATACTGAGTACAGAAATCAGGGAGTCATGTTGCAGCTGTACAAAGCTTTAGTTAGGCTACATTTAGAGTATTGTGAATAGTTCTGGTCACCATACGAAAGGAAGGGTGTGGAGGATTTGGAGAGGGCTCAGAAGAGATTCACCAGGATGTTGCCTGGACTGGAGTGTATTAGCTATAAGGAGAGGTTGGACAAAGTTGGATTGTTTTCTCTGGAGCGTTGGAGGCTGAGGGGCAACCTGAGAGAAGTATACAAAATTATGAGGCATAGATAAGGTACAGCATCAGAGTCCTTTTCCCCAGGGTGAAAATCTCAAATATTAGAAGGCATAGGTTTAGAATGAGAGGGGAAAAGTTTAGAGGAGCTGAGCTCATTCTTTTACACAGAGTAGTTGGTGCCTGGAACATGCTGCCAGGGGAGGTGAGAGAAGCAGATACAATAGTGACATTTAAGAGGCATTTAGACAGACACATGAACAGGCTGGGAATAGAAGGATACGGACCATGTGCAGGCAGATGGGACTAGTTTACGTTGGCATCATGGTTGGAACAGACATGGTGGGCAGAAGGGCCTGTTCCTGCACTGTCCTGTTCTGTTATTTATGTTTCCTGCCAAAATGGACAACTTCACATTTTCCCACAATACAGTCTATTTGCCAGATCTTTGGCAACTCACTTCCTTACCTGTATGTCTTTGTAGCCTCATTATGTCCTCCTCAAAACTTGCTTTTACTATAGTATCTTCCTGCATAATCTATTTTAAGCTTGTACAAAAGCATAATAGCAATTCTACTTGCATGGAACATAATAAGCAGTTAAAATTCAATGATCTTTTCATTAGTTTTGCTGATTTAAACAAACTACACCCAAAAAAACCAGCAGAAAATCCTGATACACATATTCTCTTCTCCTTGGGCAGTCCCTTGAAATCAAAGAGGACTTACTTCCACTCTAGTTTTGTAGGTTCAGAGGTGGTTGATAGGATCGTGTGGGAACCTTAGATTCTTCCATTGAGGGGGCAAGTGGTGGCTATTGGGATGGGCAGATGGATAGTTTGTGAGGTGGTCCATTCCATCCATCACCTATGTGGAGCCTCTGTGTGTTCCTCTTGAACAGCCTTGAGGTTCAGCACACAATCTTGAGTGCCTCCTTTGCATGTTGACTGGTCATGGACCATAGATTTGCCAGGGGTCAGTGAGGATATTGCACTTCTTCAAGGCTTTGAACACAAGCCCAAACCATTTCCTTTGTCTACTTGGTAATGTCTTCCTATGATGGAGCTTGAGACAGAGTGGCTGTTTTGGAGTGTTGGGTATTTGAGTGACTTGGCTTCTCCAACATAGTTAGTGTAATTAGGGTCTCAGTACCAGGGATGTTGGCCTGGGTGAGATTACAGACATTGGTTCACTTATCCTTCCAGTGGTATTTTTCCAGTGCCTTGAAATGTCTGCTGTAGGTAGGGCAGGCCCCAGAAGCACAGAAGGCGGCAGGACTGTCTGGTAGACACTCTCACATGTGCCCATTAATATGATACACATTTGCAAAAACACATAAAATTAATAAAAACACTCAAAATGTTAATATTTTTTAAAAAATACCAACAAAGAACATAATACAAAACTATTGAATTCATTGAAATTAATTACCATTCTCTCTACAGCTGTTCCTTCCCATTGAAATCAATAGACTGCTGTATTCTCACCAAGCAGATTTCCCAGTCCAGGTAGGGTTAAGATAAGGAAGTTTGCGCTTTCCACAAGGAACCAAACAGCACAGCTTGTGTCTTGGGATTGCTGTAATAGCTGAGTGGAAGGTTCTGCAGTCGAGTGAACTTGCTTCCACCCAGTCACCCGGTGAGACCCAATGCAGACTGGGTGACGACTTCGTCGAGCACCTTTGCTCCGTCCACCGTAAAAGCCAGGATCTCCCGGTGGCCAGCCACTTCCACACTGACATCTCTATCCACAGCCTCCTCTACTGCAACGTTGAGGCCAGACGCAGGTTGGAGGAACAAAGCCTCATATTCTGCCTTGGTAGTCTCCAAACTGAAGGCCTCAACATCCATTTCTCTAACTTCCGGTAACCTTCCCATCTTCTTCCCCCCTTTATTTTCCCTCATTCCTGCGGCCCCCCACCCGTTCTCCTTCCCCCCCCCCACCCCCGCCCTGCCCACCACCTTCCCTTTATTCTACAGTCTACTGTCCTCTCCTACAGGATTCCTTCTTTTCAGCCCTTTGCCTGTTCTACCTATCACCTCTCAGCTTCTTACATCACTCCCTTTCATCCCCCTTCCCCCACCCACCTACACCCCCCCCCCCTCACCTGGACTCACCTAAAACCTGCCAGCTTGTGCTCCTCCCCCTCCCCTGAGGAGCTTCTGCTCTCTTCCTTTCCAGTCCTGATGAAGGGTCCCAACCTGAAATGTTGACTTTATTTCCCTCCATAGATGCTGCATTTTGTGTGCGTTGCTCCAGATTCCAGCATCTGCAGAATCTCATGTTTCCACCGGGTTACCTTAGTTAAAATTGGCAGTTCCAAGTGAAACTCATGACCTTTTTAAGCAGAAAACCCAATTGCCAGCCTTGTCTGATTGTGATAATTCATTAAATCGAATCCAGCGAGGTAGTCTCAGCAGTGAATAGGTCTATGGATGCACAGGAAAGAGCTCTGCCCGCAAAATGCCATGGATAGCTGGTAACTGGGACAGTGCTTTGCTAGCTATCAAATCCATTTGTACTTATGATAGCTTTAAAAGTTTCCAACTTTTAAAGATATTTGAAACCTATTAAAATTGATGTAAACTTTTTAAAAAGTTGATTTTTAAATTAAGTTAACCAAAACCATCGAATAGTGCAAATAATTAAAAGCAACACCAATGCTTGTCTCCTAAATCTTTGCCCCAAATACCCATTGAAATTAATGGGGTCTTGGAACCTATGCCAGATCTAATTTGGCACAGGATCTGAGAGACAATTCCCCAGGGTAATACTGAGGAATCTGTGCAAAACTGGGCTCTGCCACCGAATCCATGTGAAGTCCAGCGGGAAAGAACTGAAAAATGCAGCTTTCCTTATCTTCCACAAGTCTGGGACATTTCAAGTTGGGTAGAGCACGCACAATGTCTGAATCTACTGCTGTGTAAACAACTAAACACTTGCAGTTCTGGTGCAATTTTGGTGTTCACACACTCACAACTAGCTTTTGTTGACAGAAACATCCAAGTTGCTCCATTGTGCATACCACAAGTTCTATATTATGACCCAAATGATATTTCAGATGCTAACATCTTAACTATTTTATTTTCAGCTACAAAATTATCTTGGATATACAGTACATAGTGTGTTTAACAACATTAAAACCACAGGAAATATAAAAGGTATCAAGAACATCACATGATCAAACTTGTAAGCAAATATACTGATTTTAAAAGATTTAAAAGGAAGATGTGTATTGAAATGTTATTTCTAAAAAATATTGTTAATGGCATCTAATCACATCCAGTTTCATGAAGCAACATAGAACAAGTAAACGTACCTGGAAGATGTTGGACAGATCTCGTAAGTTAAAAATATAATGGAACCTGATTGCTGTAGGTAGGAAGATTTGGCTCACTTTTTGATGAAGACAGATAGAAGCCCGAACAACAGTATTAACAATTTTCATTACATTGTAACTGAAATTGTTTTCTTGAAAGTAAGTATTAAGAATACTACTGTATATCGTAGCCAAAGAATCTATTCCTGGTAAATTTACTGCAAAAACTGAGAAGTGCCTCTGCAAAACAGGAAAATATGAAATCAAAATCCAGGATTATTGAACTTTTTCAACACAAAATGAAAGCAGACAACTAAAGGAAAAAAAGTTTTTATTAATTTCAAATTCTCATAAAACACATGGCTGACTTGTATTGCATGAGAACTTCAAAATTGTTCCTGTAATGAACAACTCAGGAGGCAAGAATGGATAAGTAACAAAAAGAATTAAAGTGGCAAGCTGAATCCAAATGAAAAGATGCGAGTGTGAGGAATTCAATTAATTTTAGAATTGTCTACAGTGGTAATACATATAGTCTTGTGTGTTCTGTTTAATGAGTTCTCTCTTAATTAGTATTCTTCCATTTAGAGAGACTTCATGTTTCTTTAAAGAATCCAGCAATGTCAATGCTTTGTCTTTAATATGCTATTACCATTTTACCATTGTAAGGTCTTATAGTACACATCTGTAGTGTCTGTGGGTCTCTTTGTATTGGTGCAAGCAATAACGATTCGACAGGTTGAACTATAAACAGAACATTCTTTAAGATAATGAACTTCCAACTACACAAGTATCAATCACACATGATTCAACCATTTCTTAAAAGTGCCATACACATACTATATTAAAAAAATACATTGTTCCCTTAAACCATCCAATGAATGAACCCATTTACACACAAGAATTTACAGTAGATTAACTATTTACATTAATAACCAGTTCTAAATTCAAATTCATTCAATTGCTCAGTCCCCTCCTTCACTGCAAGCTGAACCTATCACCTCTGAAAATGTTATGAGCTGTCTACAAAGCCCTTACCACAATATAATAAAGCTAAGTAAAAACTACAACAGGTACAATTCTACAGTGTGTTTTTGGTACTCTATCACGTACCATGAAGTCAAAAAAAAACTTTGGTCTCTATCACAATCTTGCCTTTAATTTGATGCCATCATGACCCTCCTCCTCTGTCCATTCTTAAACAATGCTTCTCTCCTATTTCCCTATTGAAATTTTGCTGTGGATCCACTCACTGCTTCTGCGAGTAAACTCCAGCTACAGTCATATTGTGATGGGGCCACAATATACTGAGAGGACACAAGATTCACTGGCTGCATGGGGCTTAATCTTTCATTGCCCAGATCACGAACAAAACTGCTGGATTTTTGCTTATCACTTCTTTCACAGTCAAATTATTTTCAGTCTGAAGTCCCAAGCCACACTTATCAGGCACGTAAGCTGAATGATGGGAGCTAGCATCCACTCTCTCTTCAAACCCTTTCACTTGCTCAGGCCTAGCTCTTGTTTTCACCCACTTTGTAATCAACCTCCTTTGCATCCAAACTTCAGAGTGTAGACACCCCTCTGGTTTTGAGGCTACCAATACTGTCACCACTCCTGAAGTTTTGGTTGGATTTAGCCCATTCTCAATCACAGCTGGTGATCACCTTCATTTCTTTCCCCTCCTTCTCCCAACTGCTGTTATGTATGTTAATGTCCATCTTCCTTTGCATCAGAACTTGCCCCTTACGTGTAACAAGTATTCTCAAATTTTGCCGTTTGTGTCATGCATTTTGAATATATTGTCCACACTGTGAATTGACCATCAACCGCTGTACCATGGCTCCACTCTAGTGCTGATTCCACAGTCAATTCATTCTCAGATTCAACAAATTCAGCACCCTCAGATCCTAAGCCAACATGACATCCAGGAATTTCATTGCCTATAGCATCGTTGAAGATTTCCTCAAGGTCAAGCAGCATCATTGTGTGGCAGAATCTTGTCAAAAAATGCTTTGCAACTATTCCCTGGATTGTCCTCTCTGCTCCAGGCCTCCATCAGTTTATTATTAGTTGCTGAGTAGCTTGAGCCTCCTTTTGAGCAGCAGCTTCTCCCTTACTACCTCTACCAATGACTGAGAACTGAAGGGTCTTCAGCCTGACACATTAACTTTGTTTTTCATTCCACACATGCTGACCAACCTAATAAGTGTTTGTCAAGCCACATCCCAAACTTGACTCCAATGTTGTGCCAAAGGCAATAAACCCTCCACTAAACAACAGTGTCTAGTACTGCAATGTATACTCATATCTGCCCCCCCCCCAGGTGAAGATGCTTAATGCAAGCATCCCTACTTACAGTGCTATATATATTTCAGATATAAACTGCTGATGAATCTGCAAGATGAAAAGGGGTGAAATATATTCAAGATTCCAAAAAAAACCCAATTGCAAAGATCACTGATGCCTTTGCTAGTGAGGCAACTGATGTGAGAATAACACTCAACACAACAACCTGAATTTATATAAGATTTTTAAAGTAAAATATTCCAAGGCATTTCAGAGATGTGTTATTACACATAGTTTAATAATAAAACTGCATAAGGTGACACCAGGGCAGAAGTATAGTTCAATAGGAACTTCTAGGTTTTTGGGAATGCCCTAGAAGAGGAAAGAGGTTGAGATACAGAGGTTTAATGAGGGAGTTCCAAAGAAAAAGTCCTTGACAGCTGAAGGCATGGTCTCCAGTCATAATTACCAAAATTGGAATGGTTAAGAGACCAGAATCAGAGGAGTACAGATATTGTGTAAAGTTGTCAGGCAGTAAAAGATCATAGAAGTGAAGACAAAAATCAAGAACCTTAAAACAAGCCCAATACTTAACAGGAGAGCATTGTAAATTAGTCAGAAAGCAAAGCAGAGCAGGACTTGTTGAGAATTAGGATTCAAGCAGAAAGTTTTGCAGGACCATGTTAATGAACAATAGAAGTGTGAAGCCAGCCAAGAGTGCTGAAAGAATCAGAGTTAAAAGATAACAAAAGCATGGATTTGGGTTTTAACAAATGAGCTGGGTCTAGGGGAGGAAATCAAGAGATGTTGTGGAGATAGAAATAGATAGCTTTTACTATGATAGATTATTCACCAGTGGATCAAAAATGACACCCAAGTTGTGATCTGCCTTACTCAGTGTCAGACTCTTTCCAATAAGAGGGATGGAGTTGGCTGTTAGGGAAAGGGTAATATCTCCAGTCTTCTCAATGATCAGTTGGGGGAAATTTGTTTATCCATTAATAACAGTCTGTCAATTTAAGCAAAGTGACGAGGTTGATTGAGGTGGTGAGGAACTACAGCTGGACAGAATCAGTTTTCTCACCGAAAACTGTGTTTTCAGATGTTTTTTCTCAGAGGCAACAGGTAGTCATAACTAGGATTAGGTCAAGCATACGTTCATGGGGATAGCGGAGATTAATGGTTCAAGAACTATTTCAAATAATTCTCTGGCTGTGACTGGATAGATAACAATGGAACAAGATTGGTGTTCTGCCCAGCTAGATGGGCAGGAGAGGCACCGGGGGAATATGTTGTGATCATCCACATAAACACTGCAGACAAGTCAGAAAGTATGGTGGTTAAATAGTACATCATTTATGACTTTGAAATGTCAATGATGTGATAAGAGCAAAATCATGATTCAAAGGATTCAAATTTGACATTGTTGAAAAAAATGGGTCCAGATTTGCAAGAGTCAAACTCCTCACTATTTTCCATGTATGGTGTAATGGATGACATTGTTCCATTCTGGATTTTCTTTTAAGTGAGTGCAATTTGATGTGTGGTGTTCCAACATTCTATTTGGCCAGATATGCATCGATGGCTACGTCATTTACATTAGTGATAGACAAATTAGAAACATTTATGGAACCTTGGAATTTAGATTCAAAGATGAAGCTATGGTCAGTTAAATTTACTTGGAAAAATTATAAGTGCCTGTGATAATGATGCTCCATCTGTAAGATTTATCTGCCATTATATTGTCATGAACATCCAGCAGTAAACTCAAAGTCTGAAGTCAAAGACACTACCAAAGAACCACCAAAATTCCATAGATGATACTTCAGAATAGTTGTTATGAATAAATAGGCTCATACTTTTGGGTGAAAATTTGCTTTCACAACTTCTAGCTATCAAAGTTTACAGGTTTCAATCTGTAAATTGAGTTCACAGTAAGTTGAGCTGTGATGTGGCTGAACACATTGAACCTTCTCAGTGCATAGCTAATTTTCTGACTCCTTAAGATTTTAAGCAGTTGAACAACTTGTTAGCTGTGTAAATATATGAATTTTATATGGGTCAATAGCAATTTGCCCATTTCTGTAAACTGTGAATAAAGTATTCATGCTCAATGCCATGGCCAACAGAAACCCCTTGAACTGTAAGGGAAACTTTGCTACAAAGGTACAGACTGGACAGTCTTTGGATCCCCAAGACAGAGAGCTGTAGCCAACAGCAGTGCTTTGTTTCCCACTAGGGAAGCATTTAGTAATTGGGTTATTTTCAATCACCCAAAGATTCACTGCATACGAAGGGCATTCATTATAAGTCACATACCGTTAGAATGGTACAAATTAATGAAATTAAGTTATTGCTAGTAATTGTTCTTTTATTGTAGAGAACATCAAACATCAGCTATAAAAATACTCAAACAAAATATCACAAATACACAAGTAATTACTGTATGATCTGAAATTTATCTGGAATAAAGGAATTTTGTTTGAAGTCAGAATAGAACATTGGAATAACAAAACAGATTACAGGTTCACTGAGGCTGTTAACACAGTTAAACTACACTTAAGTACAGTTTTAATTACCACACCAGAAAAAGGAAGATGCACATCATGGAGACGGTACAAAGACTTAAACTACTGACCTAAATGATAAAAAGTGATGTGTAAAGGAGGTTAGACCAAAGAGCAAACATTTGAAATTGTGAAATTGCAACTAATACAGGAGATGAAAAGTAAATTATTTTCCATATTTAGAACAGCCTGGTAAACAAGGCACATACATTGCTGGAATGTAGGCTAAATTTTTCAGAATGCTAAAAGAAAGGGCCATGAGGAACCAGTGACTTTCCTTTCTCCTTTATTTTTCTTATGTTCTAATGCAAGCAGAATTATCCTGAAAACTACTACCTTCAGCAGAGGATAGTCTTACCTGAAGACGCATATTTATGGAGAAACTGCCAGCTGCAGGATTCATGCAAGTGATGTATTGGCAATTATGAATTTCTTTCAGAACTAACTTCTGTCTGTCATACCTAATGACAAAAAGAAACAACAGTCAGTCAAGTACTTGGCATTTTACACATTTCCCACATTTTTCCTGTATTGTTTAGGACTGTACTTTTCTGGGTTCATCCACTTTTCTGGTGATGACATTTAGTAAGTATTCCTTTTCCACAGTTGACAGAAATGAGTAAAATACTGTGTATCTATTAAAATCCTTACCTTAATACAGCTAACACGTTATTCAATTGCTTAAGGTCAGAAATGTGCCCACTTATGCATTGACGATGTTCATTTTATTCAGCCACATCACAGCTCATCTTACTGTAAACTCATTTTACAGATTAATGTTTGTCAATTTAGATGGCTAAAGATTGAGTAAAGCTAATTCTGACGCTAAAGTATGAGCCCATTTATTGATAGCAATTATTAGAATTCTGAAAGTATCATCTGTCAAATTTTGAAGCAACTGTTCTTCCTAAGTAGCTGCTCAATGTCGAAGATGACTTGCTTCCATTTCAGATCAGTGGGTTCTGAAGTGAGTGATGAGGTCAACAGACTCTGTCACAAGTGGGATAGGCAGGAGGTAAGGTACAACAGGCATGAAGGTGGGTACTGTGGGAGGTGGCAAGTTCCTTCTGCCATTTACGCCAGGCTTCCGTGTGCTTATGACAAATGCACTCATAAATTCTCAACACCATCCTGAACGTTCTTTTCTTAACTTGAGGCTAGGGATTCCCAGAAGTGGGTGGAGATGATACACTTTTAAGGAAGCCTTGCGAATATCCCAATCATTTCCTCTGTCCACCTGGTAATCTCTTCTTATGACAGAACTCATGTCTGTTTTGGGAGTCTCATGTCGAGCATAGGAGTTAAGTGGCCATCCCATTAGAACCAACTGATGACTGTTAAGATCGCACAGTCAGGAGAATTAGACTAGGTGAAGATGCTTTATTTTGTTAGACCAACCAACACAATGTTATCAATGGGCATTTTTGTTTCATATGTCCTTTACGTAATAAGAGCAGCTAAAAAAGCACTATTGATGCTGCAAATCTGGGTTAAGAACAGAAAGTGTTAGAAATACTTAACAGGTCAGACACTAGCTGTTGAGAAACAACATTAACATTTTGATCCTTGGACTGAGATAAGTTAGTGATAAGCAAGAGTTAATATTCAGACAAACAGGGCAACAGTAGAGAAGATCTGTGAAAGAATAAGATGCAGGAGAAATTAAATGACAAGAAGAGATTATAATACACTGTGAGAAAGGATGGTCATCATACACGAAACAAAAGATAAGCCTGAAAATAGCCAGAATGGAAGCAGCAAAATCATTATCTGAGATGAGAAAAGAAACCGCAAGGACTGGGAATTCTCATCATCAGCAACTGCCGAATCCAGAACATTACATATGTCATGTCAGAAGATGGGGAGCAGTTGTTCAAGTTAACATTTAGGTTCACTGGATACAGATGGGTACAGAGGGGTCAAAGCAAGCAAGGGATGAAGAATTAAAGTGACAGGTAACAGGAAAATTGGTGTCATGCTCAATGAACAGAGCTGTCAAGAACCTGGAAGAATGGAATTTTACAGGAAGCAGGATGGGCAAAGCATATTCAAGATAGTTATGGGAATCTGTGGGCTTATAATTAGATATTAGCCAATCCCCTTTAATAAAGATTTTAAAAGTGAAGGCAGGAAAGGGAAGAGCCTGAGATGGACCATGTAAAGGTGAAAGAGGGGTGGGGAAATTTGAAGAGTTGAAGAAACTGTACAAGTTCAGAGTGAGAACAGGAAGCAGCAGAGATACAGATACCGATGTAATGCAAAAAGAATTGATAGAAAAGACTGGAGCAGGGTAAAAAAAAAATGCTCTACATATCCCACAAAGATGCAGGCATTGCTAGGACCTGTAAGTGGTTTTCATAGCAACACCCTTCACCTGGAGGAAGAACATGCAATCAAAGGAGATGGCATTCAATGTAATAACATTCAGACAGGTGGAGAAGGATGATAGTAGGAAGGGCAGTTGGGCCTCCATTTATTGAAACATTCCATACACCTTTCTTCAAGCACCAAACTTTTAAAATTCACACCATAATTGTTCCTTCTTTATACAGTTATCAGTATCACCATAAATAAAATAAAATAACAGGTGAAACATACCAGTGGCCATAATCCAGATGTTGCCTGATTAGAGTATGTGGTTGGACTGTACCATAGGCATCCACTTCAGGCATATTAAGATCATCAATAAAATAAATCAGCCTTTTTGTGCCTTCAGGAGCATAATTTCTTCCAGCCTTTTTTTCTAAAGGTTTCTCAAGAACCCCTGTGTTAATTAAAAAAACTGCATGACAATGATTTCTTCAGAGTGATCAAATTTGAAGAACTTTTCAATATACACAACATAATTAATGTTATATAAAAAAAGCAAATTGAACTATGGGCCCATTTAAGTTATGAAACAAATAATTTTCTGACATCCCTATACATTAAATCATTAAAAAAATACAATAGGCCTTTGATGATCATGTACCCAGCTGATGCAGTCTGCTATGAATTAGTTTAGAGGACGAATCCCCATCTCTGCTGGGACTTGTATGGAGGCTTCTTCCAGAAAGTGAGCCGTTGATGTCACAATAACTCTTAGTTACAGCCACATTCAGCACATTGGAACTGAACCAGGAATAAAGGGTGGCCTGCATGCACAATCACTGTATTCCAGAAGTGAAAACAGGAGGTTAATTACTGTTTCCAGGAATCAGTCAATAGCACCTGATCCTTTGCAATGTAAAATTTATCTTCCCTAAAGGTATGCATTGACAGTCATGTGTTGCCCATCCCAGTCTGGAGCAGTAAGATTGATAGTAAAGGTAATGTCAGAGCAGATATTACAAATATTTTTCAACCAATGTAATACATTAACCACATGAATCAAATTATATTACCATTCAAGGGACAGGATTGTGACAACAATGTATTTATGAATTAGAATTTCTTGTTGATACATAAAGATATACAGAATCAAGATTAGTTATTGCAAGTTATACAATCTGATAGTAATCTGTTAGATCTCAAGTGGGGATACATGTAATTCTAGAGGTCACTGTAATCGATAATTGAAATGTGGCAATGAGGCAGGTCATTTAAAGCATTTGGTAACTGACTACTCAATTTTTAGAGCTTCTGCATGCATGCTGGGATAAGAGTCCTTGATAGCAGGGTGAAGACAGGGGTCAGACTTGGATGCAAAAATAGACATATGCCAATTTATATAACCTCACTTACAATAATTAATTTGCATTATTTTTTGATGTTGGAAGTGTACATTGCAAAATAGTATCAGATCAAGATCACAGATGGTGGCTTTTAAAGTTACACTACAACCTTGTCATCAATTGACTCCAGGTATTTGGTTGACAAGTTGAATAAACTATCAGTCTGAGATGTATTATAAATTAACAGGTGGCTTATTTCACAATGAGCATTGCAGATTTACAATCTATCCTGCATAATATTTACATCAAAAATTGATAAATCTAATTGCTTTGAACTATTTAACAAAACTAGAATCTTGTATATGGTTCATTAGCTGTTATCTGTCCAACACATGGAATCAAACTTGTCTTCTCTGCTTGGACTGAATAGAGGCAGACAGGTAAGCAGACTAATATGATGCTATATTTGGAAAAAAACCCTGGCCACAAATGTCCATCAAGAGAACTACAAGGTAGCTTGTCACAACCCTACTTACAACTCTGACCCACATTTCACTTCAAGTATAGCTGCCAATCAAAAATTACTACCCTGAAGTTTTCAAGTGCAACGGGCAGTTGCATTGATTTGTCCCAAATACACCAAATAAACTGCCAGACGGACACCTATTCACACACATTGGCTGCAATCAATCATGCATATCAAACCTCCAAAATTGCATATGCCTCCATATGTTATGCAGGAATGCAAATTTTAGCCAGAAAGTAACAGTTTAATTTTAGGAATTTCAGGGAAAGCTGGCATTAACTGAACTTAACCCTGTGTGCTTTGTTACAACAAAGTAACTCAAATCAGTTGTCTAACAGAGACAAAAATAAAATTTTCTAAATTCCACAACTAAATTGTACAATTACCATTAAAGCAAGCCAGGAAGTACTTACGCTGAAGCATGGCTGAGGTTGTATAGTAGTTAAAAGGAACTTTAGTTACAGTATAATTTTCGGTTAGCTTTGAAGTTTCCTCTGATACAAGAATAGTCTTTCCGACCCCTGCATTCCCAACCAACATCACTGGTTTTCCTTTTTCCACAAGTAAATCAATGAAATATTTCAGGCCAACAGTTTCTTGAGTATGAACAAGCACATCCTATTTACAGAAATAGAAAAACATACATCTGAAATGTTGTAGTGGTGATATTATCATAAAGCATTAATTATTACAATAGTTCTTACAACTGCATGTTTCCTGCCTATTAGTAAATAATATACATTTCTAAAGCATTGTTTCTCATTTTCAGATTGCGCCAGAGTACCACTTTCATTTTGAAATCCCAAATTGCAAAAAATGTCTCATGTAGAGTAAATTAAATAAAGACCCAGATATCTTAATTGATTAGTGTTGATTGTGGATATTGGGGAAATACTCTAATTTTTATTTAAATAGGAGGTATAAGGCCTGATGTTCACCTGGAACAAGCTGACAAGGTCCAAATTTGATGTCCATCTCAAACGACAGCATATTGCACAATACAGTCTTTCTTCAATACTCCAATGAAGTGTCAGCCTAGACTACGTGCAAGCCTTCAGATTTATAGGGACATGTTGCCAGATTTATTTATTAATTGCAAATCCCAAAATTGGATCTTTCTTAAACTTTAGGAAAAAGCACCAATTTCAAAATGTATCATAATAGAATTCTACAGGAAGCATGAATAGGAATTTATAACAAAGTCTTTTATGAGTGTTTTAAATCAACATCTTTAAAAAATGTTGTACAAGATATCATAGTATATCAGACACATTTGTGTGGACTACTGCAGTTCATTTTAGTGAATTCAGAAACATATTTTAAACATGCAAGTAAACAGCAATGCTTTTGTTAAAAATCAAAAGTGTAATGAAATGCAATTAATACCCATGTAGCTGAACACTTTCTATATAATGGAGGTGGAAGACATTAATTTTAACATTGATAGAATATCATTTGAAAATTCTTTGCAAAATACATTTTAAGCAAGAGACCTTTATGTAGTAAATTTGAAAACAAGTGCAATTACCAAATAAAAAGACAAAATTGCAAAATTGTGTTTACTGATATGCTTCTGTCAATAATATCAGGGCTGATTAGGCAGAAAATATATAGCTTTCAGCAAAGTTTATCTTGTAATTTACATAGATAAGCTATTTCAAAACTGCTGCAAATTACATTATTTATCTTTGTTTGGTTACAATATGATCAAAGTTGTTGGGCAGATCTTACCACCAACAAAGTGGCCTGGACCTTGCCGTTCCTACAATTCTTTTCACCCACTGTAATAATAATTATGAAGGTTAGTTGAAACAACACGAGTTTCTGTAATATTCGAAAAATAAAACTAATCGTCAGTGCAGTGCAGATGGACATACTAAAGGCAGTGCTTAAGACAGTAAGTCTCCCAAAGCAAAAACTGCTATTTTACATTATATGTTACAAAGTTTCTTTTTAAATTACCATCTTTTATTTATTCTAATGAAGAGCATTAGCAATGAAGTCTTGCACAGAGGTAAGCATTGATCACATCATTAATCACACATCATGGACAGTCACAAATCAAGTTCTAACAGCAAGCAGTGAATCAGAGGCAATGAAGCATAAACTCCTTCACAATTTATGATCTCTCAAATTGCATCTTTTCAACCATTAAATTGCAAGATACCATAAATTTTTATCTTCTTCACTTCAGTCACATTATTGATTCTGCCTGGTGGAATATAGAAAAGCACTAAATCTACAGTGTTGAATTAAATTCGAGTCCTTTCTCAGAAAAGTAACTAAAGAGAAAGATCAAGGCTGTTAATTCACACTTACGAACAAATGATGGAAACATTAAAATTTAAATATACAGCAGGGATTTGAAAGAGCCATATCAATACCAGTCCTAGTCACCATCAACCTTGAATTTTTAAACTATCTGTACTTTGTTCCACTGAATTTTGAGTCCAACCACATTAAAGCAACATCCAATTTGGTGACATTTAGTTGGCTGAAAGCCGGTTATGTACCACTTAATTCCTGTTTGAAACAAAAGTAATTCCATTCTGTATGAATGTCTTTTCACTTGCAAGTGTGCTCTGGAACCTGTTCTGATATATCCTACCTGTAGAGGGGCATCTGGTTCCATTTCAGAAGTTGGGACTTTATCTGTCCATGGAGCAAACTTTTTAGTATCACAGTCAATATAATAATCAAAGACCGTCCCTTGGGATGGGAATTTAATGGTTCTCATCTCTTTGGTCCACCATCTACTAAATTCAACTCGGTAATCAACAAGCTAGTAAAAGAAAAGCCACAATCAGCTTTTATATTACATTATTGGGAGGTCATTAAATACAAAAACTTAAGTCAAAATAAGAACCTAGCACATAAAATAGGAAAAGTGGGCCACACAGCCTATCAAGAATGACTTGCCTTTCCAATATGAATCTGTCTGATCATGTACCTTGTCCACTTGCCCACCCAGTCCCAAGTCCCATGACTCTCAACAATAATCTATTGCCACCCCAGCCTTGAATATACTCAAGGAATCAGAACCCAAAACCCTCTTTGGTAGAATTTCAAAGATTCACAACCCCCAAAGGAATTACTTCTTCTCTCAGTCCTTATTGTGTGACCATCATCATGATATTATGTTCCCTAGTTCAAGACTCTCCAAAAGAAATATCTGCTCACCAACTACCCCAAGTTCCTCTAAGAATCTTTTGTTTCAAGGAAATTACCTTTCATTCCTCTAAGCTCCAGTGAGAATGGAACCATCCTATTTGAACATCCCTCACAGGATTGTCCCAGGAATCAATAACAGAATAAACAAGTTTTCTCTCTTCACCACTTTTATAAACTTGTATTTATCTCCTATAATTTTCTTGGTCTCTCGAGAGCAAAGATGACTTGCTTCCATTCCACTTCTGTGGGTTCTGAGCTGAATAATGAGGCCAGGGTGGGAACTACAAACTCGTCCACAGATGGGAGAAGAAATACCTGATCAGGAAGGCGAGTGGATAGTTTGTGAAGTGGTGTGCGCATTACACCATTTCACATTGAGTTTCCACATGTTCTTAGTGGCATCCTAAATGCTCCATCTCCACTTTGAAAGTCATAGGCCAAGGATTCCCAAGTGTCAGTGGGGATGCTGCATTTCTCCAACAAGGCTTTGGGGATATCCTTGAATCATTTTTCTCTGTCCACCTTGTAACCTCTTCCCATGACAAAACTTGAAATAATGTATTTTGACAGGCTGGTGTTGGGCATGAGAATGATATGGCCTGACTAAAGGGCTGCAATGTGGGGATGTTGGCCTGGAAGAGGATGTTGATGATGGTTTACTTGTCACACCAGTGATTTGGAGGATTTTGCGGAGACAGTCTTGGTGGCATCACTCTAGTGCCACAAGTGTCAACTGTAGGTTGTCCAAGTCTCAGAAGTATATAAGAGGACATAGTTCACTGCTGCCTGGCGGATCATGAGATTTGTGCCAGATTTTTGTTCTTTATACAGCCATTTCTTCAGTCAGCCAAAGGCTGAGCTCATGCATTGAAGGCAAAGGTGAACTTCCTCATTGATGTCTCCTTTGCTGAAAGGTGGCTCCTGAGATATGGGAAGTGGTTTACTTTTTCCTGGGTCTCATTTTGACCCTTTACTGGTGTGGATGGGGGCTTGAGGGGTCGGGTGGTCAGTGTGGTAAAATGATGGCAAGTTGGTGGAAGATTTATTTTTACCAATATTCAGTGCAAGGCCTATCCTTTTGTATGTTTCAGTAAGTTAACGATGTGGATCTTGGCCTCTGTACATGTGCAAGTACAAGCATGGTCTGTACATAGCACTACAGAGTTTGGAGTGACTTTGGTTTTGAAATGGAGGCAGTGTAGGTTGTAAAATTTCACATTGGTCCTGTAGATTAATGCCATTCCACTCCAGTTTTTCAAGAGACAAGAAGCACATGAAAGATTTTTTTAATAAGTATCAGAACTAACACAGCCACCAGTCTGCACCGAAACTTGCTCAGATCACAGCTTGCATGCTATCATAAAGCAGAGATAAGATGAAGATAAATTTCTCCAAGTCAAATTTGAGGGTGCTCCATAGGCCCTTGTGGTTAAAGGAATCAAGCGAGGCAGAAAAAGGCTATGAATAATGGTCGATGCTGCTTTCTACGTTTCTCTTGGAGTGTTGTATGATGAAGAACATATTCACTGTGCCTCTTAATTGGACAGAATCAATAATGCATTTCAGGGAGCAGCTCTTCAGCCACTGTGAGGAGGTAGTTGAGGAGGATGCTGGTGACCACTTTCCCTGTGCCAGGTAGCAGGGAGACACTCAAGTAGTTATCTTCTTTCTTGAAAAAGGCCCAGAGTATGACATCCGAGGTCCCTTAACATATTCTTCACTTCCCAGATATGGGCAACAAGATTGTGGATTTGTGACTAAAGTTCCTCATCAGTCGAGTTTTAGAATTTCACCAGGGATACTTTCTGCTCCTGAGGCCTTGTTATTCTTTTAATTGGCAGAAAGATTTTTTGACCTTGTTGGTTTAATGTGTTGGCAAGGTTGGACCCAAAAGGTTGCTGAGAGATGGGGTTAAGGGCACCCATGTCAAGGACCGAATCACACAGGTGGAGGTTTTCAGTGTGTTCCTTCCAATGGACATTGACCGCCTCTGTTCTCGATATTTTCTCCTTTGTTTTTAGGTGTTAGTGGGGTGGGACCTTGGATGTTTGGATTGAAACAAACAGCATCAACAGAAATATTGATGAAAACATTACAGGGTCAAAGTTCTAAGGACAGTGCAAAGGTAGCTCTTCTTTGATGATACCACATAGACAACTTGTCAACCTTCAGCCAGGAAGACCCAGACAGTCCCCATGGTGCCCGGACTGCTCTGAGGTTCACCATAATTTTCACCATGAAGATTCTCCTGGTTTTTCTTCCAAGAACCATCAGAACTGGTTTGATGAAAATGACCAGAAGATCCGGGAGTTAGTTACAAATGCAAGGCATTTTTGGATTTGTAGCTCCAGGGAAAAGCAACAGCTCTACAGGGAACTAAAGACTGAGATTCAGCAAAAAAGAAACCCATGACTTAAAAACATCTGGTAGGTGGAAAGAGTGCACAAGGCCCAGCTACTAGCTGATAGACATGATGTGCACGGGTTCTTCAGCACTGTCAAGGTCATCTCTTATTATTTGATAACAGTGCTCCACCAGACACAATCCTGCAATTAAGATACTTAGACATTAAACAAATGCACAAGTTACCTTAAAATAGTTTTCTTTGTTAATAATCCTCAGCTAGTCTAAATTTCTAGTCAGCCTAAAAATGTCATTGGTAGATATCAATGATTATTTAGATATCTAGTTTATGTTCAAAATCACTGGCCAATTTTTTGAAGATTTTTTTCTTATAGTTCTCTACTTATTAAGTGCCTTTTTTGTTTAACTGCTCCAATAAAAAACAAGTTTCAAATAAAAAGAAAAATGACTGAAACTTACTTGATCTTGTAATAGTGCTCCACCAAAAGCCCAGACACAAGCAAACACAAAGTACATCTCATAGATCTCACGTGGAGCGTCTGGGGGAGTATTTTTTGGTGTTAATAAGCAGTCTAATAAAGAACATAAGGTCTACAAGAGAAGAAAATGTTTTGTGAAACAATCAAAAACTTTAAAACATATAGATATAAATCAAGACTGACACAAGTCAAGTGGGCTCCTTCAATGACATAACTTTCAAGATTAAAAAATATACTATTCAAAAGAACTTTAACAATTGAAAGTGGTGATAATAACCCAGATGCTACAATATTCTCATCAAAATCATTAAATTACAAACAAAATCATTAAATCAAAAATGCTTTGTACCTGTACAATACTGTTTTCAGGAGTTTGAGTAATAGTTTTAAGATTACAACGCACTTGTTCCAGACAAATAGGAACATACTTCTCAAACAGAATAGTAAGATTTGCCCGCTCTGACTGGGCTTCATGAGCGTCAATCCAGCTAGTGACATATCTACAAAGGAATGAAAAGTGATAGCATATATAACTAAAAGTGCAGGTGACCCCACGTTACTGGGTGGATCATAGAATATAGAACATTACAGCACAGTACAGGCCCTTCAGCCCACGATGTTGTGCCAACATTTTATCCTGCTCTAAGATCTATCTAACACTTCCCTCCCACATAGCCCTCCATTTCTCTATCATTCATGTGTCTAAGAGTCTCTTAAATGTCACTAATGTATCTGCCCCCACAACCTCTGCCGACAGTGTGCTCCACGCACCCACCACTCTGTGTAAAAAACTTACCCCTGACATCCCCCTTATACCTTCCTCCAATCACCTTAAAATTATGTTCCCTCGTGTTAGCCATTTTCACCCTGGGCAAAAGTATCGATCCACTCGATCATCTTGTACACCTCTATCAAGTCACCTCTCATCCTCCTTCTCTCCAAAGAGAAAAGCCCTGAGCTCGCTCAACCTATCCTCATAAGACATGCCATCTAATCCAGGCAGCATCCTGATAAATCTCCTCTGCAGCCTCTCTAAAGCTTCCACATCTTCTTATAATGAGGTGACCAGAACTGAACACAATACTCCAAGTATGGTCTAACCAGAGTTCTATACCGCTGCAACATTACCTCGCGGCTCTTGAACTCAATACCCCGATTAATGAAGGCCACACACCGTACGCCTTCTTAACAACCCTATTGACCTGCGCAGAAACCTTGAGGGATCTATGGATGTGGACCCCAAGATCCCTCTGTTCCTCCACACTGCTAAGAGTCTTGCCATTAACCTTGTATTCTGCCTTCAAATTCGATCTCCCAAAGTGTATCACTTCACACTTTTCCGGGTTGAACTCCATCTGCCACTTCTCAGCCCAGGTTTGCATTCTATCAATATCCTGTTGTAATCTACAGCAACCTTTTACACTATCCACAACACCACCAAACTTTGTATCATCAGCAAACTTACTAACCCATCCTTCCACATCCTCATCCAAGTCATTTATGAAAATCACAAAGAGCAGGGGTCCCAGAACAGAACCCTGCAGAACACCACTAATCAACGACCTCCAGACAGAATACGTTCCATCTACCACCACGTCTTCCGTGAGCGAGCCAATTCTGAATCCACACAGCCAAGTTTCCCTGGATCCCATGCCTCCTGACTTTCTGAATGAGCCTTCCATGAGGAACCTTATCAAATGCCTTACTAAAATCCATGCACACCACATCCACAGCTCTACCTTCATCAACGTGCTTTGTCAAATCCTCAGAGAATTCAATCAGGTTCGTGAGGCATGACCTACCCCTCACAAAGCCATGCTGACTGTCCCTCATCAGCCTATGCTTCTCCAAATGCCCATAAGTACTGTCTCTAAGAATCTTCTCCAGTAATTTGCCCACCACTGAATTAAGACTCACTGGTCTGTAATTCCCAGAGTTATCCCTACTCCCTTTCTTAAACAAAGGAACAACATTTGCCACCCTTCATGTTCATGTTCCCAGAAAATGGGCCATATTGCGATTTGTTGTAACACAGAGCCACATCATCTGAATATGTGTCAAGAAAACGAGAGCTGAAAAAAAAATGTTGATTCATTTACTTTTTTCACATAAATTCTGAGAGAGTGAATTTTATTCCATCTTTCAGATTTTTGGGTCATGATTTGTGAATTCTGTAATGGTGTGTTTTTGTAATCTGAACAGGTTTTAGAAAAGTGAGACAGCTAAGCTATTCCAGAGAAAACATTTTTTTAAAAAATCTGCAGATAGTGGAAATCTGAAATACAAACAGGAAACAATGAAAATATCAGACAGCATCTGTGGAAGAAGAAACGGAACGAATGTTTCAGGTTGAAATTCTGACAAAGGGTTTTTAACCTGAAACGTTAATTCTGTTTCTTTTTCCAGAGATACTGTTTGACCTGGTGAGTATTTCCAGTACTTTGTTTTAATTCAAAGTGAAGTTCAAATCCACAAGCTACTTACGGACTCCATCCTAAATCCTGTGGATTGACATATATTATGCCAGCCCTGGACACTGTAGCAGGAGTTGCTGCATGTAGATGACTGATTTCAAATAATAACCTCATGGATGGTGTCAAAGATATACGCTCATTGCTTGCTAAAGTCAGTACCTGGGGACAGAGAAAAAAATTACATTGGATAATGTTAGATTAGCAGTTCAACATCTCAATGCTTAGCCTTGAATGTATCAAAATATGTTGCAAGGTAACAATAACAACTTCTTATTTACAACTTTAATGTTGCAAAAATATCCCAAAGCACTTTGCAGGAGTGTTACCAAATAAATTAATGATAGAGTCACCTATGCAGTATTAGGGCAAATGGCCTAAATCTTCAAAGAGTTAAATTTTAAGTTAAGGAGCAACATCACAGGCAAGCAAGATAGCAACGTGGAAAGGATTAGGGAGGGAATCCTGTAGTTCATTACTTCGATAGCTGAAGGCATAACTATGATACATGATACAAGTTAGTTCTGGAATGAGCATAGATATTTCAGATGGTTATAGGGACAGAGCAAACTAACATAGAGTGGGGTTGTGAAAGGATTCAAAAAGTTGAGAATTTTAATTGAAAACAAAGGTAAGAATTTTAAAAGTCAATACTTGCTTAACTGGGAGCCAATATAGGTCAGCAAGCTTTATGGGTGAATGGGATGATACAAGACTGGACACGAGCAGGAGAAACTCGAATGACCTGAAATTAATGAAGAGTAGACTACAGTCAATTGATTGGGCTTGCATTGAACTATCAAGTCCAGAGCTAACAGAGGCATGGAAGAGGGTCTCAGGAGATGAGCTGCAAATGGGGCAGAATTGGGCAAATGTTACAAAGGTAGAAATAACCAACGTGAAAAAGACATTAAATTTTTATTTAAGGATACCCTTGAGCTAGTAGGTAGCATAACCAATTTAATAAATTTAAAATTGGTTTAAGAAACTTCTAATTTTCCATTAGGCTGGATGAAAAATGTAATGTTGCTTGTTAAAAGTTGAGTATAGAATCAAAAGCTCATTCCTTCTGAAAATAATTTGTACAATATTATCAAAAGGATACAGTGGTGTATTTCCTTATTTTGAAAATTTGGAATTCAATTTGGAATACTTTACTGAAGCTTAAAATGTTGGCTTAGACTTGGTTGATTGTTATTTTTCTGCCTTCAGTGTATCCAGGACCTTCACACCCCATCTCACTTTCTCACTTGTACAAGTTGATCTTGATGGCTCTCATTTTCCTGTTCGTCACAATCCCAAAGCCTGTTTCCAAAACCCTCTTCATCAACGTTCTCAGATACTATGCTACTACCATTAACCAAAACCACATGAATGGTCCTGTCATCAAAAGTCCTGGAACTTCTGCTCCCACACCACCCCACTCTCACCCATATCACCCTCAATCTTTGGATATTGCCAAACCAATATCCTCTCAGTTCTATTCCACAATCTCACCCTGATCCCAGTCCTGCAATATCCCATCCCTCCAAAAACCCTCAGCTCATGGCCTCCTCCAGCAACCCAGGAAATCCAGATCTCTACTTATCCCAGCTGCAGCTCTAACCAGTCTGGCCTGATCTCTAATTCATAACCATGTCCTGAAATCTCTAACCAGCTCTCTCACCTCATCTCCTACCAAATGAAAATTTTAAAATCCCTACTAAGTACATCAAACATTGTTGGTTTCTTGCGACTTGGTATAATGGAGGGGATGTCAAATGTTGATGACACGATTATTGCAATAATACAAGTAACCAAGGATAAACTCTCTGAAGGACAATAATTGATGCAGTAATATATTTATTTCTAACAGAAACTTGGCTGAAATAACAAAAGTACCATGGTCAATAACAAGAAATTAAACCAATATATAGATGTTATCAAATTAAGATCAAGGGATTTCAAAACTGCACTCCTTCCATCATTATTATTTGGTGAATACTTAAATGCAAACGTTCGCGGCATTTTGTCAAGAATTCTGGTATTCCTTTTGCAATCGACTCATTCCAAGCTCCTCAAAACTTGCAACATTTTTTGCACTTTCTAACTCTTAGCAGGTATCTTAGAATCATAGACATTTACAGCACAGAAGTCCATGTCAGCCAAGAATGGAGTGACATACATTACTCCCACTTCCCAACTCTTGCTCTGTAGCCTAGTAGGTACCCAGAATGTGCCCTTGATGAAGAGTGCCAACTAGGAGTAATATAATCAAGAGACATCCCTGCATCTGCAAACTTATTCTTATTTGCGTAACCTTCTTCAAAATGTATGAATAACTCTATGACCTTCCATGCATTTGCATTCATAAGGGAACAACTGGAACCAGCACACTAACACTGGTATGGGCGGTGGATTACCGTGAGGGCAAATCTCATTGATATCACCTAACTTACCCTTCTTGGTACTCAAGTTGTCAATAAAACACCAAGACCAGAGCACATTTCTTGGTACTCAAGTTGTCAATGAAACACCAAGACCAGAGCACATGAAAGTAGGAACATTGAATTCAATCTTGCAGGCAGTTTCATACCAGCACATTTGAATAATACAGCTTGCTGAAGAGCATCTTGAAGCTGGCATGTTACTTTCATCTTGTAACAATAGATATCCCTGAAATTGTTAAAGGGGCAAGATGAACAGACAGGTAGTTAGGGGAGGGGATAAGTGTAATTCATTTTTTTAACTAAATGTCTTTCAACTGTTTTAAAATGTCTATGACATTGTTATTTGAAAAGATAACAGCTGAAATGAGGAGCACAGAAAGCAATCAATGGCACTTGGTCTAAGAGAATGCACAGTAGGCATTGTTGGTCTTAAAGGCAGAGTGAGAAAACAGCAGAGATTTGTCAGTGCTGGGGATTCTGACAGGCAACCATCAAGCAAACTAAAGAGAGATGGAGCTTGAGATTTTCAGGCAGTATTACTGCTCTGGTAGCATTCTGTGGGCTCATAGACTGGTATTAGCAGCTTTTATTTTCAAAGAAAATACAAAGGTCCTCTCCCATTTGACCAATACCTGAAGAACACTCTCATTTCCTTTCATGAATGCTGTACTAAGAAAAGAACATTCATACTGCTCCGAGCCATTCTGAAAATACAAAGGGTTTACTTGGTGTGTATTCCTCAGTATCAGTAATTGCACATCTTTGAAAGGTTTGAATTCAGTTGACCCATAATTTAAATCATATAGACTTGGGAATGATTTAA
This sequence comes from Pristis pectinata, assembly GCF_009764475.1. NCBI lineage: Eukaryota > Metazoa > Chordata > Chondrichthyes > Rhinopristiformes > Pristidae > Pristis > Pristis pectinata. The sequence continues at coordinate 45,733,919 of NC_067405.1, forward strand.
TGTTAATATTACTCCTTCAAAAATAGCTCTTCCGAGCTAATACCACCAACAATGAAATTGTTCAAACAAAATGAACAAAAACTGACAAAATGAACCAAACATGCTAAGGGATATTAAAAATCATAATTCAAAAAAAGAACAAGAAAGAAAATACTTTAGATACACAGACAAATACATGGCTTACGCATTTCTTTTTAATTCAAAGTTCCTTCCAGGAAATAAAACCATTCATCTATGTTTGTAATAAACTAACAAATATTGCTTCCATAATTAACATTTTTATCATTAAAATTAAAACTACACTTAAGTTTCTAGGTGTTAAATTGGGACTTAAGGCACCAAAGTATCACAAAGGAATTGTGTGCATATCTCCAACCAGGGGTACACCACTCTCCATATTAGGCAGTTTTGATTTTGAAGCATGAGTACATCAAATGTCTAATGCCTCCTTCAGAACCCTGCTGTAACCTTAGTCTGCTGCGACAACCAAGCGCCTTATAAACTGAAGAAAAGATGAATACTTATTGTAATCAGCTCCATTCCAAGTCCACAGATTCCAAGGTGTAATCATTGACACGCTTCCCCTGCCCCCCACTGACATGAACCCAGTGGTCATTGTCTTCCTCTCTATCCACAGGGGGCAATCCCAAGGCCAATAATTAACTTGCCTGTAGGCAGCTGCACTGTAAATGGCCCAGGTGGCGACCACTTACCTGATGCAATCTTCTCCTACACTGACAAATTCAGTACATTAGGGTTTGAGGTCTGCAGTTGGGATTCGTTGGAGGAATAATGCAATGCTGGGGTTGAAAGATTGGAGGGGATGGGGAAAATAAACTGTCCAGAATTTGCTCAACAGTGTTATAAACAAACTATAAAAGAGGGTGGAGAAGGGATTTTTTTTAAACAATGCAACCACATGTAAACTACTAACCTTGTTATCATCCATTACTGTATTAAGCGATTCTATCCACATAGGGTCAATATCTCCATCTAAAACAATCCACTTAGGACCTCTATGAGCAACACTGGAAAGTTCCCTCATGGTCATTGAAAACAAGCCTGTTGAGAAAAGAAATGAAGTTTTTAAATCAGCAACATTAACTACACTTATTTACTGTTGAAAAACAAATCCAGGGAGACAAATATAAGCCTCTTCAGAATCAATAATTCTTTCATTGTGGACAATTTGCATGCTTGTTGCCCTCTCACTCAAAAGACTAATGTTCACCAAAAAGCACTCTTATGGGGCTAAGCTTGACCAAAGCTGAATCTACCATACTTCTCGATCCATCTGTTTAAAATGGATTGCAAGAGCACAAGAATGGAACAACAGTAGAGAAACTGGCTCATCAGAGGAAGGAGTCTGTGCAGTTCCACCAGCCTGAAAAGGTTTATCTTGGTGTTACAGCCAATATTCATCTTTCAATCATCAACATACTCCCACCACCAGGCACATCTTCCCCTCCTCCCCCCACTTTCTGCAGGGATCGCTCTCTCCGTGACTCCCTTATCCACTCGTCCCTCCCCACTGATGATCCTCCTGGCACTTATCCCTGCAACTGCATTAAGTTCTACACCTGTCTCTACAGATCCTCACCACCATTCAGGGCCCTAGACAGTCCTTCCAGGTGAGGCAGCGCTTCGCCTGTGAATCTGAGGGTGTCACTTATTGCATCCGGTGTGGCCACCTCTACATCAGTGAGACCCAACGCAGATTGGGTGACCGCTTCGTCCACCACAAAAGCAAGGATCTCCCGGTGGCCAGCCACTTTAATTCTACATCCCACTTCCACACTGACATGTCTATCCATGGCCTCCTCTACTGCCACGTCGAGGCCAGACGCAGGTTGGAGGAGTAACACCTCATATTCCGCCTCGGTAGTCTCCAACCTGATGGACTCAACATCGATTTTTCTAACTTCTGGTAACCATTCCCCTCTTCTCCCCCCCACCTTTTTTTTCCTCCCTCCTCCCCCCAACCTTTGTCTTCCCTCATTCCTGTGGCCCCCTCCCCCTCGCCCTCATGACCTGCCCATATATTCCCTACCTCCTTCCCTTTACTCCATGGTCCACTGCCCTCTCCGACCGGATTCCTCCTTCTTCAGCCCTTTGCCTCTTCTACCTATCACCTTGCAGGTTCTTGCATCTCCCCACCCACCTACCTACGCCCCCCTCACCTGAACTCACCTATCACCTGCCAGCCTGTTCTCCTCCCCCTCCCTTCTAATTCTGGCTTCTGCCCTCTTCCTTTCCAGTCCTGAAGAAGGGTCTTGACCCGAAACGTCAACTGTTGATTCACTTCCATAGATGGTGCCTGACCTGCTGAGTTCCTCCAGCACTTTGTGTGTGTTGTTAACACAGATCATCAGGTCAGTTGCTGTGTATGGGAATTGACACATGCAATTAGTACTTCACTGTAATGACTATACTTCAAAGTCTGTAAAGTGCTTTGGGATCATGAAAAATGGCATAAAAAGCAAGGGTTTCTTAAGCTCACTGGTTAGAAATCTTTGAGCAGAATAGATGGAATGTGCACTAAGTGATAAGTGAGTTCGTAGAGGTGGTGAAATGGGATGGTTGGCTCATGCACAGAGTTTACACACAATTCACAGCAGGAGTAAGAAAAGGTGCCATAGTTGTGCTGCTGACTATCAATGTGAAGTGCAAAAGGATGAGATGAAAAATAAACAGATTAGCCATGGAAACAGACCTCACACACATCATCCTGTTCTCTTCTCTGTGGAATCATCACTAACCTCTTACCAATATTTACAGCATTTCATTATCATAGACGGTGGGGAATCAGAAGTTTGGTTTGGGTTGGTAGGGGGCAGGGTTCATGCACTGTGGCTTGCTAATCATCAAGGTGCTTTAGCTTGGCTTCCTGCCACGAAGCTGATACTGAGGTTACCTGGAGTTATGAATATTTCCTTGAGAAAGAATGCACACGATGAGAATTTCCTGCCATCGTCACAACCTGTAGTATAACCCAGTTGCCCTCACGCATCCCATAAAGCCTTCTCACAGCACACTTTGGGAACATGGTGATAGTCTGCAAAATAGAGACCTCTGACTCTATTTCATTTCCTGTAGCAGCAGTTCTGGTCTGCCCAAAACTTGTTGGTCTTTCAGTGTAAGGAGACATCAGCTCGTGAATGCTACCGAATGGCATATTCCAAGACATAGGAGCACATGCTGAGAAATACAATGAAGCTTGATCCAGCCGCTTCAAAGCCTCTATAGGAAAGGACCGCAGTCTAGGGTCTTGCTGCTGCTATAGATTGAAGGACTGAATCCCGTAGAACAGCCTCTCAAACTCTTCATAGATGCAACGGTTAAGGAAGAAACAGGAGTGGTTTTGATACATTGTAATTGACAGTACAATGAACATAGAGAAAGACAGGTCCTGAGTGCATTTACTGCACATGTTATGCATCATGTACAGTTTTGGAAAAATTAAATGTTTTCAAAACTATTAAGTATTTTGACAAGACGCGCAAAGGAAATATACTTTTCATGAATTATTGCAACTTGAGCCAAAGTTGAACCAAATTTATCAAATGAATCAAGGTCTAATTTTTAAAAATAATTTCTACACTGAAGGCTTTTAGGACATGGAACACCAAAGCAATAATAGCAGCAGAATGCAAAATAGTTTCATAAATGAACAAAGATGAACAAAAATATTTATAGGAATATCAGGAAAGATCAGGGATTGACACTAAATGCATAATTCCTCCAGTGAGCTGCACAAGTGCAATAGACAAATGGTTTTCTGCAGTGCTGTAAATCTTTATAGTTCTGACACATGCTGCTTTTATCGGGCCTAACAAAATTTGTGTTTTCTTTTACTGCAACTAAAATTTCATGTAGGATTAATTAACATCTAAATACAGAACAATTATTTGCCGACACTGGCATAGGAGCCCAAAGATCTGTGACAAATTATATTGCAACAGTTTAAGTAAGCAGTACATTACCCATTACAGGACAACTTGTGATGGGCAGCAAATGTTTTGCCAGCATCTTCTATTTCTTAAGAACATTGTCTATTAATAAAAGTTTGAGGCAAATTCCTCATGATAAAATATCCATATAAATTGGAAAGAAAATCACCATTTTAATCCAACACAAAACATATTTACCAATCTTAGTAATTCTAGACACTGATTCAAGAAGGGTCAGACAAGGCAGTGTTCACACCAGCGAACATCCTCCTTATCTCAGAAAAACAGCTGCAATTAGTCATTAAGAGAATTAACCAATTTGTAAGACAACAGCGGTGCATGCTCAAAAAGTTCATTTGCAGCCTAAAAAAATGAATCCATATCGCGAATTTTTAGCAGTTTGTTATGATATGCTTCTTTAAGATTAAATAAAACTACTGAAATTCAGAAACTATCAGTTTATCTTTTAAAAAAAATACAAATCTGCACATTACTGTTACCAGAAACCAAATATACTGAATCAATTGAGGACTTTAAAAGGGAAATGTTGACATTGCAACATCATCATTTAATGTCCATTCCCATTAACCAATGAGATGCTGGAGAGCCAACCTTCAGATCCATTGCAGTTTTTGAGATGAAGTACTTACACTGTTATTTAGCTAGTGAAAAGGCTTTGGGGTGTCAGGAGCTGAATCACTGACTACAAGATAACCAGTTTCTGATCTGCTGTTGTAGCCTCAGTATTTATCTGAGGAGTCCAATTGAGTTTTTGGGTAGTAATCACCCCAGAATGTTGATGAGGGATTCAGCATTGGTGTTGCCATTGAATATCAAGGGTAAGTGATAAGACTGCCTCTTGTCGGAGATAGTCATTACCTGACACTTTTATGGCATGAGTGAGATTGCCACTTATAAACTCATGCCTGAATGTTGTCCAGGTTATGCTGAAAGCATGCAAGGTCTGCTTCATTTTATTTTAAGGAATTGTGAATGGAATTGAAAATCATCCAATCATCTGCAAGCAACCTCGCCTGACCTGCTAGTAGAAGAAAGGTCATTGATGAAGTAGCTAAAGATGGTTAGACCCAGGACACTAAGCTTGAGGAACTCCTCCAGTGTTTCCTGGGAGCTCGTTGATTGATCCAACATCCATATCCATATTGGAATGTTTTCTACTTGATACCCCGAACATCAGATTAACCAGGCTTCATCACGGCACACACAGTCAAATTCTGTCTTGGTATCAGGAGCCGTAACTCTCACTTCTCACCTCACCTCTGGAACTTAGCTCTTTGGACCATGTTTGGATCAAGGCTATAAGGTTTAACATAGAGTGGTCTTGGTTAATCCAAACTGGGCATCCATGAACAGGTTATTGGAGATGAAATGCCATTTCATAAGACTATCAAAGTTACCTTCCATAACTTTGCTGATGAAATAGAATATGTTGTCTGGCAGTAATTAGCTAGATTAAATGTTTGCTGCTTTTTGTCAACAGAATATGCAAGGGCAATTTTCCACATTGTTGGGTAAATGCTAGTGTTACAACTGTGCTAATGTAGAAATTCTTAAGTGTCCATCAGCTAGACATGGTCATTCTTCTGACTCTGCTCTGAGGGCAGTTGGGACAAGTTTGCGAATCTTTATGGTGGGACATCCATAAGAAACAACCTGTGGCAAATCTAACAGTTTAAACAAAATCATTCATATAGACTTAAACAAAAAGTCTAGATAAAGTTTTAGTATTTTTAATTGAAAATTAAAACTTTAAAACTTTTACTTTTACAATGAATTGTGTTTATTAGTATTTGAATGTTTCTGAATGTCTTAAATATTCAGTGTATTGACTCAGCTCTGTGTGGCATGTTTGGGCCAAGGTTGTGATGAGATTTAGAATGGTCTTGGCTAAATCTGTACTGGGCATGGGCCCAGTTCGTAAGGCTGAATCTGTCAGTTTGCTCACTACTGGACTCCACATGGAATCTTGTGGTACTGCCCTGTCTTCTGCAATTTGCTTCCTGGATTCTGCATCATGAGTTAGTGGAAGATCTCCAACACAATTGTTTGCAGTGCAAAGATTCAAAAGGCAATGGGGAAGCCAAGTTACTTTTTTTTATTGTTTAATTAATTTTTAAAATAATTTTTAATGTTACTGGATGCCAGGCATTTAAAAATTATTAAAATCTACAGCTGACAAAACCCCTCCATCACATTTCAGTCTGTCAATATGGTCAGGAACATTTCAGGTCAAAGCGTCACCACTGTGCCACTAGAGGCCTATCCACTGCCACCACTGAGATCAGACTGCTGAACTCTGGGATAAAGATCCACCAAGACATGCCACCTGGACCAAGACTAGGTAAGTGAGGCTGTGGAGGGACTGTGGGTGGCAGGATTGGGCCAGCAAGATCTGAACCAACAGATGTGTACTTAAATTGGAAGGAAATGACTAGCAGTTCCGCACAAGGATTTTTACTGGGGCCTCAACTATTCACCACTTTCATTATTAGGACATAGACTGCATGGTAGAGTTCATCCGTTCAAATGTGAAGAGATTGTTGTTATACTCAGTGTGGACTAGAGAATATAATTAGAAAGTGATATTGATTTGTGAAGTGCATGGACAAAACTGTGGTAAATGGATTTCAAACCAGAAAAAGCAAGAGATGTCTACTAAGTCTATGTAACATTTTTCCTATATCCATTGTATCAAGCTGGTAAAACTTCTAATGGGGTTTGACATCCTCCTAAAGCATGATGCTCACAAATGTATACAATAAACCATGCGAGTCTTAACCAGAAATATGCAGTCCTTGATTACAACTTCCTTGCTTTTCTATTCACTCCCCCTATCTACAAAGCCAGACTTCCCATATGTCTTCTGAATTAACTTGCCCTGCCACCTCCAACCAATTTTCAGTATCTACTGCCAGTTCCCTGTGTTCTTCCAACCCCTTCAAGATAGCACCGCTGGTTATACTCCAAACTCTGTAATTCTTCTAACTTAATTGCACTAAATTTTATGTGCTACGTGCCAGTAACTGCACTATTCTGACTACTTCCCCCTGAAGCCTATTTCCATTTTATTGTGCAAGTTTCATATTGTTTGCAAGCTCAAATTGACCTAGCTGCTCCTAACTGGAGCAATGTGTTATGAGTCATGACCTTGTTGAATGGTGGAACAGGCTCAAGAGGCTGAATTGTCGACCCCTGCTCCTATTGTTCTTTTACTAGTCCCACTATCTATCTCCTATAATAAATTCTCCATTAGAGACTCTGAAATTGTAAAGTTGTATTGGTCCATAATTTTATTCAACTAGGATGAAGGGAAAATTTTGACTTGAAAGACAGAATTGCAGCAATTTTAAAAATGCTTGAACAATTTGCAATGATACCATACTTCTCTAAGGAAACTAATTCCAAGGATTTCATTAAGTTTATCTCATGCCTTTAACCTCAAGACTCTAGTCAAATCAGTTATTGATTTACCAATGGTTCAAACTATATTTATCATATACTTGGAATTTTTCATTTCATCAAAGTTATTCAAATTTGGATATATTGGCTACTTAAATTATGACAAACTCAGTGTAATTTCTTGTCATTGCAAGCACTGCTGCTTTGCTACCATATCCTATGTGGTAAGCATTGGTTGATCTTGATACTTCGACTTGGGAATTGGTTCCCTTGAAGAAGTATGGTATCATTGCAATTTGTTCAAGCATTTTTCAACTTGCTGCAATTCTGCCTTTCACAAGTTATTTTCTGGATTAGTCATAGACTAAGACCTGGATTCGGTATTAAGCATTGGTTGATCTCGGTATATAGACTTACATTATAGAGGCAAGTTCGGATCCTACCATAGCAGTTGGGGAATTTAAATTTAGTTCATTTGAAATTAATAAGCTTGAATTAGTAATGGAGTCCAGGCAGCATGTCCTTGAAAAAATTCATCATCAGTCACTTCAATGACGTTACTAAGTATGTGCATATGGTTCAAGTGAACAAGGATGAATTTCTTGTCCAATATCCACATTCCCAATCTAAACAAAGAGTGAAGCTCTTAAATAACCAATGAAATGGTCAAGCAATTCACTCAAGTAACATTAAACATTAATGGAAAAAAACAAAATTAAAACTGGGGCTCAATCTTAGCCTTGGATTTGAACATATCAAAGTTAAACACAGTCCACTGTAACCCACAAAGCAGCCATGTTAGCTCCCTTAAGTTTTGTACACAAGGTCAATGGAATCAAATTTCAGAACAACACACAGCCTCTGCTGTATTGAAAGTTTAATTGTTTCTGATACCAAGTTTATTATTTAGTTGTGCCAAAAAAGTATACAAGGTAGCTCAACTGAATTCATTCATAATGAGATTCTAATTATTGATTAACTCAAGAAAACTCAAAACCAGCATTCCTTTTAAAGTGAAGACCCTCCTGGTCTTATCAGCTTAATTCTACAACATAATTTTCTTGTTTAGAGGCAAAATATCTTAAATCAGATTTAGGCCAAAGAAGCAGACATGCTTTGATGGATTCATTCTCAATGGTAAGTATCATTCATCCAATGCAAAGAGAGAAAAATTACCACAAGCTTTATTAATACCCAAACCTTAACTGGTCAATCTCTTTCTACTAACCATCCTTCCATTCACGTGTAGCAGGATGCAAAAATCCAAACAACTCATCTGTGGTCACGGCCTTGGGGTTTATATCACACCAGACTGGCTTCAACTTCATGTTGGCATAAGTCCTGTGTAGAGTTCTTAATATCTGTTGGCAGTAGAGATATGCAGTTATACAGTTTATATTTCTTGTAGCCACAGAATACATTATTGTTCTCTCTGAGACCCCCTAGTTCTCTCCTCCATCTCAACCAATCTTCTGTAAACCCACCAACTCCCATAGCTACCTTAACTATTCCTCTTCCCACCCCACCTCTTGTAAGGATGCCATCCCTTTTTCTTAATTTCTTTGTTTCTATTGCTTCTGTTCTCAAAATGAGATGTTCTGCTTTAGGGCTTCTGAAATGTCCTCCTTCTTCCAGAAACATTGTTTCCTCTCTGCCACAGTTGACAAAGTCCTCACTCTCATTTCCTACATGTCTGATCTTGCCTCCCTCTCTCCCTAGACAGATAGCAATAGAGCTTCCGTGATCTTTACCTTTCACCCCACAAGCCTCAGCATCCAACATCTCATCCTCTGCCATTTCCACCAGCTCCAACATGATTTCATCACCAGTCACATATTACCTAGCTCCCACTTTCTGCATGGACAATTCTCTTCGTGACTCCCTGGTCCACATCCCTCTCCAACCACCCTTCCCTGTCCCCTGGGACTTTCCCCTGCAACCAAAGATGTAACACCTGTCCCTTCACCACCATCCAGGGACCTAAACTGCTCTTCTAAGTGAGGTAGTAGTTCACCTGCAACTCCTACAACCTGGTCTACTGCATACTGTGCTCACAATGTGGCCTCCTCAACATTGGTGAAACCAAGCTTAGACCAGGCAACCATTTTGCAGAGCCACCTGCATTCTGTCTGCAATGGCCTTCTCAAGTTTTCAGTTGCATACCATTTTAACTCTCTTTCCTTGTCCCATAATGACCTCTCTATCCTTGGCCTTCTCCATTGCCATGGAGAGTCCAAACACAAAGTGGAAGAGCAACATCTCATATTGTGCTTGGGTAGTTTGCAAACCAATGGTATAGACATTGAATTTTCGAATTTCAGGTAACTCACATCACTGATGTTCTCCTCCAACACAAACACACACACCTGTCCAGCTAGTCTTCTTGTCCCTTTGTCCACCTTTCCTGTTCCGTCACCCCACCCCCAATTGGATCCATCTGCCTATCACCCCTCCCCATTTGGTTCCACTTATCACCTACCAGCCCTCTCTCACCCTCCTGATGCAGGATCTCAACCCAACACCTTTCGCTTCCACAGATGCTGCTTGACCCACTAAGTTTCTCCATTGCTCTGTTTTTCTGTTCCAGATTCCAGCATCTGCATTCTCTTGTCTCTACCAACCACTCCCCTTCGCTTGGCACTTCCCCGTGCAACCACAGGAGATGCAACACATGTCCTTTCAACTGTTCCTTTTCCACCATCCAGGTTCACCAACAGCCCCTCCAAGTGAAGCAGAGATTCACTTGCATTTCTTCCAATTTAGTCTACTACACTAGGTGGTCAAAATGTGATCTCCTTACACTGGAGAAACCAAACACAGACTGGGTGACTGCTTTGTGGGGCATCTCAATTCAGTCCTCAAGGCCAGCCCTGAGCTTCCTTTCACCTATCACTTTAATTCTCTGTGCCACTCCCACTCTGACCTCTGTCTTCTTCTCCTATTTTGCTACAAGGTTGCCTATTGTGAGCTCGAAGAACAATACCTCATCTTCCAACTGGATGTGTTACAATCCTCAGGAATTAATATAGAGTTTAACAATTTCAGGTAAACTCCCAGTTTCTTCCCACCCCCACTATTGTGGATCTACCTTCCTGTCTCCATTAATGCTTTCAAATTGTTTCTGTATCATTTTGTTCCAACTGCTGGTTTTTGAAGGCATTGTCACCTTTCAACTTTGGTCTGCATTGTCACAGACATTCTTTCTATGTTCTCCATCCTTCCAATCCCTGCAACTGAAAACATGCCAGTCTCAATTTTCTGGTTCTCAAGGGTGTTTGACCCAACTGTCAACTCTTTCTCTCCCCACTGATGCCCCTTGGCCTGCTGAGCACTTCCAGCATTCTCTGTTTTTATTTCACATCTCCAGCAATTCTTGGGTACTGACCTAATACTTGAATTAATCCTTACAATCTTAGGAGAATGAATGGGGCAGTGGGAAGGCTGGGTGAGGAGGAGGAAGGCAATGCGTCATGATTGTGAAAATGGGTGAAGGGATTGCAATGCGCAAATGAACCTGCACCCATTCAGCAGAACACAAGTAACATGGCAATTTCATGGTCTCTCCTCACTTCCACAAGAGCAGTGTTCAACCATCACTAACTCACTGCCTTTTGGCTGAACATTTAACAAGGGGTCTTGGCTATCACTAATTCTATCTGGCTGCATTTGTTAACATGGTGTTGCTGAGGTGTGGTAGGGGGAATGCAATGTTGTTGATGCACAGTGGCTGAACTAGGTGCAGACAAGCAGTCTATAACTGAAGTTACAGCTGACCTGAGAATCTGAAGATTAATCCATAATGGACCCACAGTTTGCCAGTACTCCACTAGAGTTCTTATCTGGGAAGGTAGAAAGGTGAAGAGTTGCTTTGAATCCACAGGTAATCAAAAGGCTTTCCAAAGTTGAAGAAACAACTCTCAATGCCCAGGAAAAAGACACATGTGCCTTGATGCCAAACTCAAGTAGTTCAATGAACTCAAATGCAGTCATACATCCTTAAATGCTAAGTCATACCTGATGTGATTTCCACCCTGGCTGATTTTCCCAGTCTCTGTACCAGGATGGATATGATGATGTCATTCTCCCTGCAATGTTCCTGTAGGAGCACTTCAAGGGAACTTGGACCTTGTCATCTTGGGAGTGCTGCCATCGAACACTCTTGGGACAACAGAGCCTTATTGCACAGTACCACTCAGCGAAGACAGCAAGATAGAGAAATTGTTTGCTTATAAGCTTGGGCCACCTCCACGTGCACCGACACCCCCAACACTCCCCAGTTTCTAATTTACCATCCGTTGATGAACCTGATCCCACTCCCCCCAAAAGAAAACTCTGGCTCCAAATCACACGTTAACAAATAGTACCATGCTTCCCATTCCCAGCCCTTCACAATCTTCCAGTCTGCTAGACATGAAGCCCCACCCCCCACCAATCAACTACACTATTCCCCACCCATCCCCCTGCAAATATAATACTGAACCCACCAAAAACAATGCTGGTCTTAATCCTGTACACTTTGATACTCCATGTTCCACTCCTCAACTCCAACTGCTGGTCTTTAATCTCAGCCATCCACACTACCACCACCACACACACTGCCCCAATGAATGCAGAGTTCAGATGGCTACCATATCCTGCACATGATCAGAACACAGGCCCAGGCCTGGGCCCCAGGAAAGGAGGTTAGCAGGCTGTTGGGCCTGTTGTGCTCAAGGTCTTTAGTGCAACCAACGTTTTTTGTGAAAATCAATAAAAACATCAGACACTGGAAATCTGAAACAAACACAGAAAATGCAGAAAATACTCAGTAGGTTAGGCAGCATCTATGGAAAGAGAATCAAAGTTAACATTTCAGAATAAAGTGTCTCATATTTTGTGTTATTATTGCAGATTTCGAACATCAGCAGTTTTTGATTTCCAAGTGTAATAAATCCAAGTTTACTGATGGTACAAAGCTTGGTGCTAGTTTGGTTTCTGAGGGGGCAGAGGGATGTATAAACAGGCTTCATGAATGGGCAAGATCATGGCAATATGGACAATACTGTTAAAACATGTAAGGTCTATCACTTTGATAGAGAGAAGGATAGAAATGCTGAACATCTCTTAAATAGTGAGAAATTGAAAGGTGTTGATATTCAAGAGGCATCTGGTGACCTTGAACACAAATCACTGACAGTTGATATGCAGGTGTGAAACAAACACTATTATTGCCTTTACTGCAAGAGTATTTGAGTACAAAATGCCTAACAGGTGTCCAGTATTCATAAAAAGTCAATACCAATTTTGACCCTAGTTTCTCATTTTTTTTTGAAATCCAGCTGAGACTCATTCATGCACCCCTTAAGCTTTAATTGATTTAATTACGGACACGAGACCCATATACTGCCAAGCTTGAGATTTCCCTTCCACAATGACAACATACCTTCGGATCTACTACATGCAGCCGAACACCATGAACACACAAGTTTTTCACTTTCATCTGAGTCGGTAGTCAGCAGTGGCATTGTTAAATTTCAAACCAATAGTTTTACAGGATGAAAACTTCTTGAATTCCACAGCACAGAAATAAGCCCTTTGGCCTACCATGTCCATGCTGACCTTTTTGCCCATCTACATTAATTCCATTGCCTGCATGAGGTCTATATCCTTCTGCACCTGACCTATTCAAATGCCTGTCTAAACGTTTCTTAAATGTAGTAATTTTACGTGATTCCACCACCTCATCTGTCTGCAATTTCCACATACCCGATTGCGATTTCTGCAATGTCTGTGATTTCCGATTTCCTGACCCTTGAGTAAAACTTTCCCTTCAAATCCCCTTTAAAGCCCTTTCCTCTCACATTTGACCTATACCCTCGTTTTTCATACCCCAACCATGGGAAAAAGATTCTGACCATCTACCCTAACTATGCCTCATAAATTCTTTTTTTTATTTATATATATACACACAGAGAGAGAGAGAGAGAGAGAGAGAGAGAGAGAGAGAGAGAGAGAGAGAGAGAGAGAGAGAGAGAGAGAGAGAGAGAGAGAGAGAGAGAGAGAGAGAGAGAGAGAGAGAGAGAGAGAGAGAGAGAGAGAGAGAGAGAGAGAGAGATAGATAGATAGATAGATAGATAGATAGATAGATAGATAGATAGATAGATAGATAGATAGATAGATAGATTATATATAAAAAAAATAAAAAATACCTCTCACTCTAGCCATCCCTTAACCTACTTCGCTCCAGAAAAAACAAGGTCATCCTATCCAATCTCTCCCCACAACTTAAGTCCTCCAATCCAGGCAAGATCCTGGTGAATCATCTCTGCACACTCTCCAGCACAACCACATCCTTCCTTTAGTGTAGCAACCAGAACTGCACACAATACTCTTAGGTGCGACCGAAGCAGTGTTTTGTAAAGTTGCAACATAACGTCCCAACTTTTATGATCTATGCCTTGGCCTGTGAAGGCAAGCATGCCATATGCCTTCTTCACCACCCTATCTACCTGTGTTGCCACTTGCAGGGAACTGTGGACTTGAACCCCAAGATCTCTCTGTTCATTAACATTCCTTTGCACCCTACCACTTACTGATTGTGCCCTGTCCTTATTTGACTTCCTAAAATGCATCACCCAATTGTCAGGATTAAATTCCATCTGCCAATGCTCCATTGAACTTTCCACTGGATCTAGATCCTGCCAAGCCTGGTGTGGGAAAGGGGTGGGAATTCAGTGTCGGAATAAGGAGTTGAAATGGCATGCAACTGGGATTTCAGGATGGCCATTGTGGACAGAGTGCAGGTGCTCTGTAAGCCGACTGGCTCATTTGCGCTTGGACTCACTGATATAGAGGAGGTCACATTGGGAACACCGAATGCAGTAGACAAGTTTGGAGGTGCAAATGAATATTTGCGTCACCCTGAGGGCTGTTTAGGCCCCGGATGGTGGTGAGGGAGGAGGTGTAAAAATGAGATCCTGCAGTTACAGGAGAAAGTGTCAGGAGTCTGAGAGGGATGAGTGGACCAAGGAGTCACAGATGGAGTGGTCCCTGCGTAAGGCAGAGAGGGGTAGGGAGGGGAAGATATGGCTAGTGGTAGGATCTTGTTGCAACTGGCAGAAACGACAAAGGACGATGTGCTGGATGCAGAGGCTAATAGGGTGAGAGGTGAGGACTAGGGGACTCTATCTTTGTTCTGTTTGGATGGAGGGGGGGTGAGAGCAGAAGTCCAAGAGACAAGGGGCTCTATCAACCACAGTAAAATGGAAGTCACGTTTCCTGAAATATGAGGACAATTCAGACCCACTGGAATGGAAGGCCTCATCTTGAGAGCAGATGTGGCAGACACGAAGAAACTGGGAGAAAGGGATTGCATCCTTTCGAGACACAGTGTGGGAAGAGGCGTAGTCTAGGTAGCTGTGGGAGTCAGTGGAAGTACAGTAAACGTCAGTGGATAGTTTGTCTCCAGAGATGGAGACAGAGAGATCCAGAAAAGGGAGAGAGGTGTCAGAAATTATCCAAGTTAATTTGAGAACGGGGTGGAAGTTAATGGCAAAGGTGATAAAATTGACAAGTTCAGCATGGGTGCAGGAAGCAGAATGAATGCTGTTGTCAATGTAATGGAGAAAGTGTTGGGTGCTGGTACCAGAGAAGGTTTGGAACAAGGACTGTTCCATGTCGCCAACGAAAAGACAGGCATAGCTAGGGCCCATTGCTGCACCTTTGATTTGTTGGAAGCAAGAGGAGTTGAAAGAGAAGTTGTTCAGTGTAAGAACAAGTTCAGTCAGGTGGATGAGAGTGTCACTGGGAGGGAAACTGGTTGAATTTTCGTTGCAGAAAGAAGCCGACAGTTTTAAGACCTTCCTGCTGGGGGATGGAGGTGGATAAAGACTGGACATCCATAGTAAAGATGAGACAGTAGGGCCTGGGGAATTGGAAGTTGCCGAAATGGTGGAGGGCATGCAAGGTGTCCCCGATGTAGCTGGAAAGGGACTGGACAAGTGGAGACAGGATAGAGTCAAGGTATGAGAAAATAGGTTCAGAGGGGCAAGAGCAGGCAGAAACAATGGGTGCACCAGGAGAGTCCTGTTTGTGAATCTTGGGAAAGAGATAGAAGCGGGTTTGCAGTATTGTGTGTAGTGTAAATGGGTGATTGGAAGTCGACACAGCTTGTTGGCTGAAAGACATTGTCTTCAGCTGTCAAATATGTTGCAATTGGAGTGTCTTCACTTACTTGGCTCTTTCCTGTTCCAGCAACACCCACAACAAAAACTGAGTGTCGCACTGCCAACAGCTCCTCTAGTTGCGTAACCTGACCAAATATAAACAATAGTGTCAGAAGTCTGACCTTAGTGGGTGCTCTGGTATCAGATCAAATTTACCAATTATACAATCTTATCAATTTTAAGGTGTATAAATGGTTGCATTTCTTCAGAGACACAAGAGATTCTGCAGGTGCTGGAATCTGGAGCAACACACACAAAATGCTGGAGGAACTCAGCAGGTCAGGCAGCATCTGTGGAGGGAAATAAACAGTCGACGTTCAGGTCGAGACCCTTCATCAGGACTGGAGAGGAAGAGGGCAGAAGCCAGAATAAAAAGGTGGGGGGAGGAGCACAAGCTGGCAGGTGATAGGTGAGTCCAGCTGAGAGGAGAAAGGTAGGTGGGTGGAGGAGGGGGGGTATTTAAAGGGAATGATGTGAGAAGCTGGGAGGTGATCGGTGGATGAGGCTGGAGAAGGAGGAATCCAAAAGGAGAGGACAGTAGACCATGGAATAAAGGGAAGAAGGTGGGGAACCAGAGGAAGGTGATAAGCTGGTTGTGAGGACAGGGGAGGGGAAAGAGAAGGGGTGAGAGGGCCACAGGAATGAGGGAAAACAAAGGGGGAGGGGAGAGAAAGGGAGGGGAAGAGGGGAGGGGTTACTGGAAGTTAGAGAAATCGAGTTGAGGCTGTCAGGTTGAAGACTACCAAGGCAGAATATGAGGTGTTCCTCCAACCTGCGTCTGGCCTCAACATAACAGCAGAGGCGGCTATGGATAGACATGTCAGTATGGGAGTGGGATGTGGAATTGAATTGGCTGGCCACCAGGAGATCCTTGCTTTTGCAGAAGACGGACTGAAGGTGCTCAATGAAGCTCAACCACTTCGTTGAGCACCTTCACTCTGTCCAGCACCTTCGCTTTGTCTGCTGCAAAAACAAGGATCTCCTGGTGGCCAGCCACTTCAATTCCACATCCCACATACATATTTTAAAACTATAAATAATGCAATTTTTAATCAACTTATTTAGATTTATTAAGCATAATCTATTATTTTCACCTTTAATATGAAGTTATCCTCTGGCTGCAGATGCAGTTCTGAAATAGACTGGCGCACCATCTGTT
Organism: Pristis pectinata; assembly: GCF_009764475.1. NCBI lineage: Eukaryota > Metazoa > Chordata > Chondrichthyes > Rhinopristiformes > Pristidae > Pristis > Pristis pectinata. Next base: position 45,750,652 of record NC_067405.1, read on the forward strand.
CCAAATCTACATCTCTCTTGCGTGGTACATCCAACAATGGAAAAAGGTCACCAATCAGACCCAGAAAAATGGGAACATCATTGGTAACAATTTTCGGCAGATTAAAATCTCTCAAAGCACGCATTAGAACCTGGAAAACAGCAACACATTATAAAATGGTATTGGAAATATGATAATGAAAGGCATTTAGTTAACAAACATGATAAACAATTGCATACTTAAACAATTAGTGTATGTGATTCGTTAAACTTAATCTGTCATAGACTAGAACATTACTGGCCTAAATACAAATCTCTCAAAAATTAAACTAAAATCTTTCCAATATCAAGTGGGGAAAGGTAGTAATTTTATTTGCAAATATTGACTCCTGCAGTATTTGTTTTTTTATAAACAAAAGTGGGCATTAACATTCACAGAATAGGTTTGAATTGTATTCTCAAAAAGCTTCTCTTTTGCCTTCAATGCTAATAACAAAGGTGGTCAAATTTCAGCTTCAAAGATATTTTACTATAAAGGTGAGCACATTTAAGTAAATAACGAATGGCTCATAAAATTGTCACCAAGAACAGTAAGCCTGAGGATTGAGAGCATTTTAGAATTCAGCCAAGGCTGGCCACGAGATCAATAACACAAAGCAAATAGAATATAGGAGTAAACTAATGAGAAATATTAAAACAGATTTTAAGAGCTTTTATAGGTATGTAAAATGGAAAAGACCAGCAAGTCCTTTACTGACCATGTTGGGAAAGTTTATAAGCACAGTAAATGGCAGAGTAATTAAATAAGTTACATCTTTGCTTTCATGGGAGACAAAACAACCCTCCCAGAAATAATAAGAAACCTCAGGTCTAGTGAAATAGGAGAAATAAAAGAAATGACTTTCACTAAAAAAAACTACTGGATCGCTCAAGGAGCCTGAAAACCAATAAATCAAGCACTGTGATGCTAAACGTCCCAGAGCTTTGAAAGAGGTGACATTAGAGATAGTGGATATTGTGGTCATCAGCTTCCAAATTTAAGCAAGTTCTAGAATGGTTCCTGTAGATGGTAGGGCAGCAAATGCGATACCATGATTAAAGAAAGGAGGGAGAGAAAAAGGGGAGCCACTGACTTTCAGCCTCATTTCAGTTTTTGAGAAAATTCAATATCAAATCAATTAGAAAATAACATGATCGAATGGAATCAACACTGATTTATGAAAGGGAATATCATATTTGACTAATCTATTGGAGCCCTTTGAGGACTAGTCCAGTTGATGAGGAGGAACCTGTGGGCATGGTGTATTTAGGTGCCACGCAGGATGGTGAACAAGGTTAGAGTACACAGAACTAGATGAACTGAGAATTGCTTAACAAATAGAAAAAAAGAGAGACAAGACTGCAGATGCTGGAAATCTGGAGCAACACACCAAAAGCCAGAGGAATTCAGCAGGTCAGGCACCACCTGTGGAGGGAAATGGACAGTCAACGTTTCGTGTCGAGACCCTTCATCAAGAATAAAAAGGTCTTCTTCAGGTTCGCAATCTGTGGTTAGTCAGATATCGCAGGGATCAGTGCTTAGATTTTGACTATTCAAAATCTATATTAATAATCGGCTAAAGCAAACAAGTATCAGGTTTCCTAATTAGCTGATGACATAAATCTTAAATGGGAAACAGAGTAACAAAGAAATTGCAAAGAGGCGTCAGAGATATTGGCAAGCTAAGTACGTTTTCAATAACATAGCAGATGGAATTATAATGTGGAAAAATGTGAGGTCATTCAGTTTGGTACAAAAAAAAACAAATGGTGGATATTTTCAGGAATAGGCCACTCAGCCCCCCATGCCACCTCTGCCATTCAATATGATCATGGTTGGGGGGGTGGGATCCGTACTGGAGAGACTGGGGAAGAGGTGCTTGGCTCTCAAATAGAGGAAGCTAGGAGTAAGTACCATAGACAGGTGAAAGAGAAGGGAAGTGTTCAGACAGGCTTGAGATGTGTCTATTTTAACGCAAGGAGTATTGTGAACAAGGAGGATGAGCTTAGAGCTTGGATCGATACTTGGAGCTATGATGTGGTGGCCATTACAGAGACGGATGGCTCCAGGGCTGGAATGGTTGATTCAAGTGCCGGGTTTTAGATGTTTCAGGAAGGACAGGGAGGGAGGCAAAAGAGGTGGGGAAGTGGCACTGTTGATCAGAGATAGTGTCATGGCTGCGGAAAAGGTGGACGTTGTGGAGGGATTGTCTATGGAGTCTCTGTGGGTGGAGGTTAGGAACAGGAAGGGGTCAATAACTTTACTGGGTGTTTTTTATAGGCCGCCCAATAGTGACAGGGTTATCGAGGAGCAGATAGGGAAGCAGATCCTAGAAAGGTGTGAGAATAACAGAGTTGTTGTGATGAGGGATTTTAATTTCTCAAACATCGACTGGCATCTCCAGACAGTGAGGGGTTTAGATGGGGTGGAGTTTGTTAGGCGTGTTCAGGAAGGGTTCTTGACACAGTATGTAGATAGACCTACAAGAGGAGAGGCTGTGCTTGATTTGATATTGGGAAACGAACCTGGTCAGGTGTCAGATCTCTCAGTGGGTGAACATTTTAGTGATTGTGATCATAATTCTATCTCCTTTACGTTAGCACTGGAGAGAGATAGGAACAGACTAGAAAGGAGTTTACTTGAAGTAAAGGGAATTATGAGGCTCTCAGGCAGGAAATTGGAAGATTAAATTGGGAACAGATGTTCTCTGGGAAAAGTACGGAAGATATGCGGCAAATATTCAGGGGGTATTTGTGTGGAGTTCTGCATACACATGTTCCGATGAGACAGGGGAGTCACGAGAGGATGCAGGAACCGTGGTGTACGAAGGCTATAATAAATCTAGTCAAAAGGAAAAGAAAAGCATACAAAAGGTATAGAGAGCTAGGTAATGTTAGAGATCTGGAAGAGTACAAGGCTAAAAGGAAGGAACTTAAGAAAGAGATTAGGAGAGCCAGAAGGGGACATGAGAAGGCCTTGGCGGGCAGGATTAAGGAAAACCCCAAGGCGTTCTACAAGTATGTGAAGAGCAAGAGGATAAGATGTGTAAGAATAGAGCCTATCAAGTGCAGCAGTGGGAAAGTGTGTATGGATCCGGAAGAAACAGCGGAGGTACCTAATGAATACTTTACATCAGGATTCACTACGGAAAAGGATCTAGGGGATTATAGTGGGGACATGCAGCGGCCTGAAAAGCTTGAGCATGTAGATATTAGAAAAGAGGTGGTGCTGAAACTTTTGGAAAGCATCAAGTTAGATAAGTTGCCAGGACCGGATGTACCCCAGGTTGCTGTGGGAGGCGAGGGAGGAGATTGCGGAGCCTCTGACGATGATCTTTGCGTCGTCGATGGAGACGGGAGAGGTTCCGGAAGATTGGAGGATTGCGGATGTTGTTCCCTTATTCAAGAAGGGGAGTAGGGGTAGTCCAGGAAATTACAGAACAGTGAGTCAGAACACTGAGATCCCTTTATACTTTACTCACTTGCAGTCTCCTTTCAGATAATAATCTGCCTTTTGATCCCTCCTACCCAAATGCATTATCTTACACTTTTGTACATTAAACTCCATTTGCTAATTGTTTTACCCATTTCACTCAGCCTACCTATATACTATTCTAGAGTCCAAATATCCCCATCACAGTATACCTTTCCATCTATTTTCATGTCATCTGCAAACTTGGACACCTTATACTCTGCTTCTTTCTCCAACTCATTAATAAAGACACTAAATCATTGTGCGCCAAGGAGTGATCCTTGGGGCACCCAGTCTGAAAAAGATCCATTTGTTCCAATTCTCTGTCTTCTATGTAATAACCAGTCTTCAAACCATGTTAACACACTTCGCACAATACTCTTATCTTGTGCACCAACCTTTTTTTGTGGCATTTTATCAAACACCTTCTGGAAATCCAAATACATTAGATTGACAGTTTTCCTACTGTCAGGTCTGCTTGCTTGTTGTATACTCAAAAAAAAAACTCAAGCAAATTTGTCAAACCTGCTATCTCTTTCATAAAACCTGTTGACTTGGTTTGATTGCACTAAGCATTTCTAAATGACCAGCTATTTCCTCCTTGGTTATAAACTCCACCATCTTCCCAACAATAGGTGTTAACCTAACTTGCCTCAAGTTTCCCACTTTGTCTCCCTCCCTTCTTGAACAAGACCATCATATTCACAGTTGTCTACACCATTGGTACCCTTTTGGAACTCAGAGTTTTGACAAACTTCAACCAATGGCTCTACTCTCTCTGCAGCCACTTCCTTTAAAATCCTTGGATAAGAGCAATTGGATCCTGGCGACTTGCCTGACTTCAGTACCACTTTTTTTTCCCCTCCAGAGATCGGGAAATGTTGATGTTCAGAGGGACCTGGGTATTCTTGGGTACAAGTCATTCAAATCGAACATCAAGCACAGGCACTGCAGGCAGTTGGGAAGCCAAGTGGTAATGTTAGGCTTTATTTGATAGTGGATTTGAGTACAAAGCAATAATATCTTCCTGCAATCATTGAGAGTTGCGAGTAGTATTCACAATTTTTGGCCCTTTTCCCTAAAAATGGAGATACTTACGGCAAAGGGAGTGCAATGAAGATTTACTTGATTGATTCCTGGGATGGTGGCTCTGTCATATAGTAAGTGGTTAGGTAGGCCAAACCTCGTTTCTCTAGAGCTTAGAAGGATGAAGGTGACTTCACTGAAATTCACAAAATTCTGAGATGGCTCAACAGGGCAGATATGGGGTGAAGAATCTACAATTGGAGGTCACAGTCTCAAAATAAGAATTGAAATGTGGGGGAATTTCTTCACAAAAAGGTGGTGAATCCTTGGAATTCTTTAGCCCAGAGGGTTGTGGAGGTTCAGTCATCGATTGTGTTCTAAACATTGACTGTAAAATTTCTGGATATTAAATGAATCCAGGGATAGGGCAGGAAAATGGGTATTTGAATGAAAGATTTAGCCCCAGTCTTGTGGAATGGCCTTCTTGTGGGACAAAAGGCCTACTTCTGCTCCTATTTCTCAGGACCTTATAAGCTAGGAAGATGGAGTTGCAGTTGATTAGGATTAAAAAACACAGGCCTGGGAAAGGTCATGCACCCAAAAGGGTTGCCATTGCACTGTAAAGAGTCTGGTATTTTGTTTGCTGCTACAAGCCGCAATGCTGACCTGCCTTAGTACACTTTTCTTCACACGCTCTCTCAAAATCGTTTCAAGGAATGGGACTTGAATGTTGGGTAAGTATACATTTCAAATTACAAATGTTCTATCGAAACCAGAAATAAAGGCAGAGGGGCGCAGATGTGGGGGGGGGGGGGGGGGGGGGGGGGGAGGGGCACAGACGTAGAGGGAGAGAGAGAGATAGAGAGGGAGGGGCAGACAGAGGGACAGACAGAGGGACAGACAGAGGGACAGACAGAGGGACAGACGAGAATGCATGGGGAAATGAATTATAGTCTACAACGTTTCATCCAGTTGACTGAAATGATCATCACAATTCTAACCATGCACAACCTCCTACAACACATCAAGTGCAGCACAAGTCATTCCTAACTTCTCTCTCTATTTTCTCCCACTCCACCCCTATTATGTTACCATTTTCAACTTGGATTTATGTAGAAACCAGATCTATTTTCCGTAGTGCCATCTACAACTTTTAATTACCTGTTCCTCAGGCCTATTTCGATCTCCTCTCTTCAGTGATCCAGCAACAACCAGTACAGATTTTATAGCTCTTAGGCCCCAGTCATAGTGGTCCTACAAGATAAGCACTTACATATGACACAAATCAAATAAAAAGAAACAAACTGTTTGATAAGCAAGTTACTTCAACAGGTACTTTACCTGCTTTGACAACAGCTCACGGCAAAGTTTGTAGAGACTTATAAATTTTCTGGCAAGCATCCTGGCATCTATGAATCCCTCTGCCATCAACATTATTTCACATATCAGCTCTAGGTCTGGGATTACCATTGCACAAGGTCTAATAATTGGGAAAAGAATGTTATTAAAGACATTTTAAAAAGATAGAATTAACCACTTTCCCCACATATCCCCTTTTGCTCTAATCTATCTAATTGACCAATCCATTATTCTTCAAATCTGTTTTTTTTTAGTGCTTTTCTTTCCTGGATCATTTCATAATCATGGATTTTTTTTCTCTTCACTATTGGAATGTTACGTAGCCTGAAATAAAACCACCTCCAATTTCATTCAATTGTTTTTTTTCCCCAATAGGGTCAGTTCAGATAGATTCTACAAAGGGTTCTTGGTTTCAGCTTCTTACTGCTTACCAAAGCAACTCCATATGGTCACATTTTTCACTCTTTCTCCCCACCTACAGTGCCACAACAAAGTTACGCTCTCATCTTAAGTCTCAGAAGCACTGAATTATCACTGAATTATGTGTCATGAAATTTGTTTTGCAGCAGCACTACAGTGCAAAGACACAAAATTACTGTAAATTAAAAAACAGTGCAAAAAAAGGAATAGCAAGGTAGTGTTCATGGACCGTTCAGAAATCTGATGGCAGAGGGGAAGAAGCTGTTCCTAAATCACTGAGTGTGGGTCTTCAGGCTCCTGTACTTCCTCCCTGATGGTGGTAATGAGAAGAGGGCATGCCAGATGGTGAGGGTCCTTGGTGATGGATGCCATCTTCTTGAGGCTTCATGATTGCATCAATGTGTTCGGCCCAGGATAGATCCTCTGAGATGTTGACGCTCAGGAACTTCAAGCTGCTCACCCTTTCCACCACTGACCCTTCAAAGAAGATTGGTATGTGTTCTCCCGACTTCCCCTTCCTGAAGTCCACAATTAATTCCTTGGTCTTGCTGACGTTGAGTGCAAGGTTGAGAGATCATGGTATTTTAGCGGTTAGTGTAACGCTATTACAGCGCCAGCGACCTGGGTTCAATTTCCACTGCCATCTGTAAGGAGCTTTTACGTTCTCCCTATGTCTGCATGGGTTTCCTCCAGGTGCTCTGGTTTCCTCCCACATTCCAAAGACGTACAGGTTAGGAAGCTGTGGGCATGTTATGTTGGCGCCGGAAGCGTGGCGACACTTGCGGGCTGCCCCCAGAACACTCTACGCAAAAGATGTATTTCACTGTGTGTTTCGATGTACATGTGACTAATAAAGATATCCTCGATGGTGGAGAGAGTTGTGCCCATGATGGAGCTGGCTGAGTCCACAACCCTCTGCAGCCTCCAATCCTGTGCATTGGAGCCTCCGTATCAGGCAGTGATGCAACCAATCAGAATGCTCTCCACCGTACATCTATAGAAATTTGTGAGAGTCTTTGGTGACATACCAAATCTCCTCAACCTCCTAAAGAAGTAGAGCCGCCGGCGTGCCTTCTTCATGATTGCATCAATGTGTTGGGCCCAAGATAGATCCTCTGAGATGTTGACGCCCAGGAACTTCAAGCTGCTCACCCTTTCCACCGCTGACCCTTCAATGAAGATTGGTATGTGTTCTCTCTACTTCCCCTTCCTGAAGTCCACAATCAATTCTTTGGTCTTGCTGACATTGAATGCGAGGTTGTTGTTGCGACAGTACTCAACCAGAAGATCCATCTCAGTCTTGTATGCCACTTCATCGCCATCTGAAATTCTATCAACAGTAGTGTCATCAACGAATTTATAGATGGTGTTTGAGCTGTGCTTGGCCACACAGTCATGAGTGCAGAGAGAGTAGAGCAGTGGGCCAAGCATGCATCCTTAAGGTCTGCTTGTGTTGATTGTCAGCAAGGAGGAGATGTTTTTACCGATCTGCACTGACTGTGGTTTCTCGATAAGAAAGTTGAAGATCCAGTTGCAGAGGGAGGTACAGAGGACCAGGTTTTGAAGCTTGTTGATTAATACTGAGGGGATGGTGGTGTCGAATGCTATGTTGTAATTGATAAACAGCAGCCTGATGTATGTTTTGCTGTTGTCTAGGTGCTCCAAAGCAGAATGGATAGCCAGTGAGATTGCATCCACTGTAGACCTGTTGTGGTGGTAGGCAAATTGCAGCAGGTCTAGGTCTCAGTTGTGTTCTCACATTTATACCCATCTCAGAAGCTCGCAATAACTGAAATCTGCATCTCAACTTTCCATCATACCCATTATAAGGCTTAATGCACCTTTGCTATTAGAGTCTCATATTGAGGGATCCAGCAGTGTACCACATCTGGCTGTTCTTGAGAAGGTGATGGTGAGCCACCTCAAGTACCTGTAATCCTATTGTAGGTACTCCCACAGGTGTTAGGAAGAGAAATCCAGGATATAGACAAACTGACAATGAAGAAAAATAGATGCAAGTCATGATGCTGTGCAATTTGAAGGGGAACCTGCAGGTGGTGGTGCTCCTATACGCCTACTGCCCTTGTCCTCCTTGACAATGGGAGCCATGGGTTTAGGGATACAGCTGGAGTACCCTGGCACTTGTTTGGTACAAATGTTACTTGCTGATTATCAGACTGTGCCTCATTGTTACTTGGTCTTGCTGCATGGTGGACTGCTTCATTTCCTGAGGAACTGAACACTGTGCAATCACAGAAAAGCTGGAAGCTGGAGAGGGGAGAGATTTAATAGGAACCTGAGGGGCAGCTTTTTACACCTGGAGGGTGGTCAGTATATAGAATGAGCTGACAGAGGAAGTGGTTGAGGCAGGTACATTACCAACATTTAAAAGGAACTTGGACATATACATGGATAGGAAAGGTTTAGAGGGATATGGGCCAAACATGGGCAAATGGGACTAGCTTGGATGGGAATCTTGGTTGGCATGGACCAGTTGGGCTGAAAGGCCTGCTTACATGCTCTATGACTCCATGACTATGACTCTATGACTAAGCCAGTCAAGCAGCATATGTGGAAGGGGAAAACAGTTAGCATTTCAAGTTGAACACCCTTCAACAGAACTTCTGATAAACGGTCTTTGGATTGAAACATTGACTGTTTTCTCTTCTGTGTGACTGGCTGAGTTCTTCAGCATTTCCGTTTGTTTCAGATTCCAGCATCCACAGTTGTATTTGTTTTCCATTGTGAAATCACTTCAGTTGTTTTTTTTAGTTCATTTGGAAGTTAGCAGCTCAATGCTGACCACAGGTTCAGGACTATTATATGAAGTAGATTTCATTGACACTTTGGTCCAAAACTTGCTAAAAGCACTATACCACCCACTGTTGTCACTTAAAGCACCCAATTATCTGATTTGTTTCAGCATAGTTAGCATGGATATGGTAGGATGAAGGGCCTGTTTCTGTTCTGTATGATTCTATGACAATGACAAGTGGGGGTGAATACCACATTCAACGAAAATCAAAAAAATTGCAGACTTTGCCTTCGACCTGAAATGTCAACTGTTTCCCTGTCCACAAGTACTGCCCAACCTGGCAAGTGCTTACAATATTTTCAGTTTTTTTTGTTTCAAATTTCCAGCATTGGCAGTTTCTTTTTCTGATTTTTGTATACCTTGGATCGCTGCATTCATCCACCTTATAGCTCACACACTTGATAACAATAACCTATACTGGCATAAAGAATGTCTTTATAGGTTTGATAGCAAAGCAGAGATTGGACAATAGGCCAAAGCCTTCTCAATCACATTTCTATTGTCTAATCATTATTGACATAATTTCAGAAATGAAACAGAACTTATCAACACATTATACTAAATAGCTTGATAATATCGATGTACCTAAAGAGGGCTTTAAGGTTTTCAGGAAGCTCTGCTCTTCCTGCATATCCTGGATTCAGGGTAATAAATATTCCAACAGAAGGTTTCAGTTCAATAAGTTCTCCTAGAAAATAAAATCTGTTGATTCAAAACGGTACGTTAATACAAGATAGACATCAGTGGATTGATTATTTAAAATATTTTCACATCACAGAGCTCTTTACCTTTTTTTCTTGTTTCTAATTGCATCTTGAATAGTTTTGACTTGTACAGCTACAACTGAGAGAACTTCCACTGAAATACGATTAAATTCATCAAAGCATCCCCATGCTCCTGTTTGTGCAAGGCCTTTATATATATTTCCTATGGACTGATATTGTACAGGTTAAGAAATTTATAAGGAACATTCATTCTCAAGACATATCAAGTAAAGAATTAACTTGCAGAATAACAGAAACAACAAGGAAATAAATGAACTATCTGGAGACCTACATTTTAAAAGCTACAAGATATTGGTTCAGATGGCTCAGGGAATTGTACCTACATCTCTGAATTAAAATGTTGTGGCTTCAAGTCCCACACCATGAGACAAAAATATCTTGGCTCATAGTCCAGAGCACTACTGAGGGTGTGTTGAACTCCAGATGATTCCATATTTTGGATCCAGCAGATAAATCAAGGACCCATCCACTCACTCAATTGGATGTAAAAGATTTCATCAAACTATTTCAACGATGACTTGGGGAGTTATTCCCCCATACTTGAAAATCACATTGTCTAATTATCACCACACTGGAGCTTGTCATGCACTGACTTTCGTATTTCCTACTTGATAAAACACTTCAAAAGTACTTGTAAATAAATCAAGGAGCATCTTAGAAAAAAAACAGTTAAATTCCATTAGGTTCCCCAATTAGACAGGTTCATGGCAAAAATTTAAACTATTACCTAAGCATTCCAATTTCAAGTGTATTTCGGGTGCAATTTCTAAATTACACACAAAGCAGAAGCTCCACCCCCACAGTTTTATAATTTAGGTTAAACTTCTTAACATTTGCAACATGTCCTTAAACATTAATCAAAATTAATTTCCCACTAATTTTACCTTTCTTGCAATAAAAGAGCTGAACTCAAACCAAGGCTGGAAAATTTAAGAATTACTGACGAACACAAACCAGTAAATTTTGGAGTATTTTTCAACTTGGGTAGAAGTGAGAAAATAGAGTTAGTGGACTGAAAATTTAATGGAGTACATGGTGAACAGACATTGAGCAGCTACAACCACTTTTTTCCTCCAAAGATATAAAATAAACTCCTGTAAGGTTTAAGTTGGTAAGAATTATATTCAGAATCAAAACGGTATTTTCATTTATTCATTTTTACAAAATCAACTAAGGGTATTTCCACTGGTCTTTCATATCAATAACTCAGTGTAGAATTTCCATTCATTTACAAATGCAGGACCAGCACTTATTACCCATCCTCATGTGTCCTTCAGAAGATGGTGGGAAGCGATCTTGAATTGGGGCTGATCTTAGTACTCCTAAAATATTGTTGGACAAAAAGTTCTCAAATATAGACCCTGCAATGATTACTTATTCATTGATTTTCGGTGTGATATACTACAGAGAAACAGTAAATAGAATACTGAAAGTGATTCAATAATGGAAGCCACTTGCCAAATTATGATGATTTATTTACTAAGTGTGAGATAAATTAGTGATGTGAACAGATCACATCTTTTTTCATCCTCTTTGCTCACTTTTCCCCCATAGTTCTACTCCTGAGGTTTTGATTCACAAGTGGCCTTGACTGTCAGTGCTGATAGGCAGTTTGACTATTGGGAAGCATTACACTCAAGCCTGACAGTCATTAGCTGAAGTCATCAGCCAGTGCCCACAAGTATGCTTACAGCAAGCATCACTGAATAACGGAAATCTCCTTTCTCCTCACTGATTTGGTCATATTGATTGCAGCACTCTAATTAGGATTAGGAGATGCTTTCCCAACAAATTTCACTCTGTATTTAAATATCAAGTTCATTACCATTTCTAGATTTGCCAGACATAATCATTTTGCAGCAAGACACCGCATTGCAATGTATTGTTACCTTATAATCCATCTGTTCAGAGCAGTTGAAAACATACACCATAATGCCCAGAGAACGTCCCAGGTCCTTGGTAGTCTCTGTTTTACCAGTCCCAGCTGGTCCTGATGGCGCTCCACTCATTATCAAATGTAAAGATTGAGTCAAGGTAATATAACACCTGTAGAACCATTAAAAATAATATCTAAAGAATAAACAGAAAGTTGAATTATATAATGCCGTAGGAGTGTAGAAATCAGAGGAAACTGCTCCAACCATCTCATATTCTGGTCTGATCACAGCAAGTTCAATGGGCTATGCTGGTCACTGAAATGCAGGAGAGACATTCAGACCTTGGAGGTACTCAGAGAGGAATCATGAGCCTGATCTTTAAATCCAGAAGACTCAGTCGAGAGAGAAGATGAGAATTAGTGTTTAAATTAAATAAGTGCATCCTTTATAAGTTAGTAGCAATATAGGCAATTACTTGGCCTTTTACTAAATGCTTGCCGAACTCAGTTTGTTGAAATATTTAGTTATTTGGGGAATGTGAGTTCCTATTTGTACCTATCAGTATTTATTAATGACAATTTCAACAAAAATTGAGAAGATGAGAAAATAGATGCAATATTAATAATGGGTAAACATTCACTACTTAGCTTTTTTGTTAGCAAATAATGTTTAAACACTCTGTAAAATTTGATTACACTTAATGAAAAAGACTATGATGCTGGAGCAACTCAGCAGGCCAGGTAGCATCCGTGGAGAAAAGCAGGTGGTCAATATTTCAGGTCAGGACCTTTCTTCAGGACTGAAGATAGGAAAAGGGGAAGCCCAATATATAGGAGGGAAAAGAAGAACAGTGATAGATGGACAAAGGAGGGGAGGCAGGGTGGGCACAAGGTGGCGACAGGAAGATGCAGGTAAGAGATAGTGATAGGCAGGTGCGGGGGAGGCGGCGAGAGCAGATACACCGGGGCATAGGTCAAAGGTAAGGAGGAAGAAAGGGTAGTAGTTAAAAGAGAGATAGGCTAGGAAAGGGAAGAAAAAAAGAAGCATGGTTGGGGGTGGGTGTGGGAGGTGGGGGGGTGTGAGAATTACTTAAAGTGGGAGAATTCAATGTTCATGCCGTTAGGCTGCAAGGGTCCAAGACGGAAAATGAGGTGCTGTTCCTCCAGTTTGCGCTTGGAATTCTTTTGGCAGTGGAGGAGGCCAAGGACTGACATATCAGTGATGGCATGGGAAGGGGAGTTGAAGTAACTGGCAATGGGGAGATGCAGATCACAGTTACAGACGGAGCGCAGGTGTGCTGCGAAACAGTCACTTAGTCTGCGTTTGGTCTCATCAATGTAGGGGAGGCCACAGTTGGAGCACCAAATGCAGTAGATGATATTAAGGGAGGTGCAGGTGAATCTCTGTCTCACCTGAAAGGACTGTTTGGGTCCCTGGATGGAGGTGATGGAGATGGTGTAGGGGCAGGTGTTGCACCTATGGCGGGGGCAGTGGGAAGTTCCCAGGGTGAGGGCAGGATGGGTGGGGGAAAGGCATGAACTAGGGAGTCACAGAGAGAGTGGTCCCTGCGAAAGGCAGAAAGGGGTGGGGAGGGGAAGAGTTCTTGGTGGTGGGGTCCCGTTGGAGATGGCGGAAGTGGCGGAGAATGATATGTTGGATACGTAGGCTGATAGGATGAAATGTGAGGACAAGGGGGACCCTATCCCTGTTGGGTCTGGGAAGGGTGGGGGTGAGAGCAGAGGTGCGGGAAATGGCAGAGATGTAGGTGCAAGCTCTCTCGACCACAGTAGGGGGGAAAGCCACAGTTAGTAAGGAAGTTGGACATCTCGGATGTCCTGGAGTGGAAAGCCTCATCATGGGAGCAGATGTGGCGGAGGCAGAATAATTGAAAGGGATAGTGTCCTTGCAAGAGACGGGGTGGGAGGAGCTGTAATCGAGGTAGCTGTGGGTGTCAGTCGATTTGTAGAAAATGTCAGTGGATGAGAAATCTCCTAAGATGGAGATGGAAAGATCGAGAAAAGAGAGAGAGGTGTCAGAGATAGTCCAAATCAATTGGAGAGCAGGGTGAAAATTTGTGTCGAAATTTATGAAACTGTCAAGTTCCACACAGGCACCAATGCAGTCATTGATATAGTGGAAAAACAGCTGAGGAATGGGGCCAGAATAGGCTTGGAGCAGAGACTGTTCAATGTAGCCAACGAAGAGGCAGGCGTAGCTGGGGCCCGTGTGAGTGCCCATAGCTACGCCCTTGGCCTGAATAAAGTGAGAGGGATCGGAAATGAAGTTGTTAAGGGTGAAGACAAGTTCAGCCAGGCGGAGAAGAGTATTAATGGAAGGTGACTGGCTCTGTCTCTTGTCAAGAAAGCAGAGGGCAGTGATCGTCATGATGGGGAATAGGGACTGGACATCCATGGTGGTTGTGTGTGCCGGAGAACTTAAAGCTATGGAAGAGTTGGTGAGCGCGTGATGTGTCACAGATGTAGGTGGGAAGGATTGGACTGGGGGGACAGGATAGTGTCCAAGTACGAGGATACAAACTCCATAGGGCAAGAGCATGCGTAGACAATAGGTCTGCCGGGACAGTCCATCTTGTAGATTTTGGGGAGGAGACAGAAGCGGGCAGTCCTAGGTTGCGGGACTATCATGTTGGTAGCTGTGGTGGGGAGACCTCCCAAGGTGATGAGGTCAGTGACGGTGCGGGAGATAATGTCCTGGTGGTCCTCGGTGGGGTCATGGTTCAGGGATAGGTAGGAGGAAGTGTCCAAAAGTTGGCGTCTGGCCTCTGCAAGGTAGAGGTCAGAACGCCAGACTACCACGGCACCACCATTGTCGGCTGGTTTGATGACAATGTTAGGGTTAGTGCAGAGGGAGTGGAGAGCAGAGCGTTCAGAAGGGGTAAGGATGGAGTGGGTGAAGGGAACAGAAAAGTCAAAATGGCTGATGTTGTGCCAAAAGTTGGCTATGAGTACGTCTAGCAAAGGTAACAGACCTGGTGGGGTTAGTCCAGGTGGAAGAAGAGGGCTGGAGGTGGGAGAACGGGTCATCAGAAGGGGGAAGAGGACTTCTTACCGAAGATGGCGCAGAGGCAGAGGTGGCAGAAAAAGAGCATGGCATCATGCTGGGCTCGGAATTCATTGAGGTGGGGACATATCAAGTCACAAAGCACTCAGGAAATCTATCTTCTTGTTAGTGTGGCATTCTGTCCTATGGTTGGGACCACATAATTATTTAAAAACACATGGCATTATGATGTTCTTATTCTATTTAAATTACTATCTTCGGTGGATTATAATAGCTAACAAAGCATCAGATAATTTAGAGAGAATTAGAAAAAATGCAAAAAGAGCTTTTGATATTACAGTCCATTGAACAGATGAGAAAATAATACTTCAAGTTACTAAATTCACTTCATTAAAGCCATGGAATTATATTTATGCAGACAGATACTAAATGACAGAATTATAACGGCTAACACAGGCAGGCCAGAGCATGCTGAATCTCAACATCTGATTAGATGTGAAGAAACAAATAAAGGATTTTCATGTTTTATTTTTCCTTCTTAATTTTTTGAAAACTGTAAATTTTGCAAGTGGGCTGATATTACACAATAAAACTGTCCCGATTTCATAGATATTAAAATAAAAATCCAAAATTAACAAAACAAATTATTTCAAGTTTTTGGTTTCTTTATTTGCTTTAACAAAAGGAGCATTGAATACTAAAATTCTACCATTAGCTAGTAAAATAAGTAACTTGAATATAAAACTCACCTGTCAGTCAGAGGGGTAATTACCAAGCGAGGTGTATTACCAAGGTACTCGTATGAATATTGAAAATAGGCATCACAGATATCAACAAAGCAATGCTTTTGATTATCATCCCATCTGTGTCGTAGTTGAGAGAGCCAAGCAAAAGCCTGACTATTTATGACCTAACAAAAAAAATTAACATTACTTACATAGGTTTAAAGCCAACTAACTATGACAACTCTATCAATTTTGAACTGCAATGACTACTTAGGAAAAAGAAGTTGTAAAAGAAAAAAGTATGAATTAAAACCTTTATCTTCTTAAAAGAACATTAGCCTGGATTTTATTGCCAAGGGCCCACTACTCAGTCATTGCTTTACTTGAACCTACCTCAGTTCTCCCAAAGCCAAATGACCTGGCTTTGATCAGGAGCAGGATCTGGAATGAGGTAATGCAGCGAAGTGGGCAGGGCTGCTGGGGAGTCCAACAGCAGAGTGCAGCCAGTAAGTTTGAGATGACTTCTTTCTTGTAGAGTCTCAAAACTTATCTGCGCATGCTGAGAAATGCCAGCAGTTTGATAGAGAATTGTCAGAATTTTCCAACAAAGTCCAGGCCACAGTTTTTAATTTGTGAAGTGAACCAGAAAGTGCTCCTTACTTCACAATGTAACATACAACTAAAGTGTTGTATGTTGTACAATCCAAAGTGTAGTCACTGTTGTCATGAAGGAAAATGCACTAGTCAATTTGCAAATAGCAACAGCAACCAATAAATAACAAAACAATCTGCTTTTCATTCATGGTAATTGAAGGATAAGCATTGTCAGGATATCAAAGACTCCCTTTTTATGAAATAGTGCTACAGGATTTTACTTTAAGTATCTGCATTAGGGAGTGTATAGACATATAGGTCAACAACTTATCTTATAGAGAATGGTATAGTTCTTTACTATTGCCAGGGATGTTGACCCAGAACATGTACTCATGTCTCTAGATGAGACTTGTAGCCATAACTTTCAAATTCAGGCAAGAATGCCACCAATGAGCCAAGTCAAAAGGCCCACAGCAAACACATGATGGTACAACAGCGTCTGTTCTTCCATAAGAAACAGCTTAAATTTACCCACTTCGCACCATTCAATATGTGGCCATTGAATTGCTGGCAATATTACAACATATGGCCATTCTGTGGTACTTATGATATGGTAGCATACTAAAAAATGCAGCAAAGCACATAGCAGCAGCAGTGAATGGGCAACGCAATGTACATATTTCATGAATGACCACTGAATTATAAACATTTTCTTCCATAGGGTCTTCATAAATTTTTACACTTCCAAATCATTTCATCCCCTCAAGATTCAGCGGGAGTGAGCAAAAAGTCTGCACTGACAAATGTGAAGAAGTTGTCAGTTCAGGAATTTGGAAAATTAATTGATTGCCATGTGACTTAACCCATGTCATTGGAACCCTTCGGTAAGTGAAGTTAAAATATACTATTACCAACATCATCCTCCCACACAAAAATGTAATCAGATTTAAATACATCCTGCAGAAATATGATAACAGGATACAGAGATATATAGCTACAAAACAGCAATTTCATTTTCACTTCCTTGCTTCTGGCAGTATAATCAAAACTTATATTTTCCTTGTAAATTCTTATCTTCTACAATGATCACTCTAGGAAAAACATATTTTCAAATTAACACCACAATCTCTGAGGATTTAAGAATTCCACTTCATACTCTGGGGTAACATGCTTTCTAACACCAATACAAAATGGATCTTGCTTTTGAAAATTTATGGAATACAGATAAAGCAAAAATCTATAAGTTAGAACTAGGTACAGTACGTATGGTGGAAATTATATAATTTAATTATTTTCTTATCACCTTATACGATACATGCATCATTTGCTTTGAACAATCTATTATTCTGTTGGTCTGTATGTGCCAATTACTTCTGAATCACAGAACTATGGATGGTTGCAGCCCAAGGAAGGAGACCAGTCAGCCAATCAAGCCTGAATGTGGTCAACGCAACAGCATCCAGATAGATGCCCTCATCCTAAAGCTCTTCAAATTGCTTCCTTTTTCTAGATACTTATGCAGCTCCTTTTTGATCGGTACCATTGAAAATGCCATACTACTACCCCTGGCAGTGCAATCAGACACTTACAATGCAAAAAAAAACTTTCCTCATGTTGGTTTAGGTTCTTTTGCCCATCACCTTCATTCTGAATACCTAGTTCTTGACCCCCATGCCACTAGGAACAGCTTCCCTATCAACTCTATCTAATATTCATGATGTTAAACAGCTCTGTCAGATCTCCTAACAACCACTGTCATTCCATCGTGAACTAGCTAATCCAGTCGATCCACATAACTAGAGTCCCTCATCTCTGGAATCTACAGGCGTACATTTGAGCCAGTCTAACCTTTCATCATAAGACACTCTCTTTATTCTGGTAATCTCCCCACTACACCCTCGGTCCTGATGCAGGGTCTTGACCCGAAACATCGACTATTCCTTTGCCTCCACAGATGCTGCCTGACGTATTGAGTTTCTCCAGCTGTTTGCTTTGTGCCCTTCTCCAATTATCTTTTTATCTTGGAGCGGTTTACATCCTTTTCCATAACTATTCTAAACCTAATGATATCATGATCAGCATTTCCTAGATGTTTCCCCAAAAATATTCGCTTCCTTTGGCCTGGTTCATTTTCCAAAACTATAAATGCCATCTTCTATTTTGGGCAGGAAACATTCTGATCAAAGAAGTTTCATCTTAAAACATTTCAGAAACCACTCCATCATTTTCCTCTGATGTAATTGTTTTTGGAGTCTACATTTGGATAGATGAAGTCCCTTGTTATCTCACTCTCTTTGCAATTTCAGTGCAAATTTACTGGTAAATATCCTTCTCACTAGTTGGCAGATTGCAGAATAGACCCAGTAGTGTAATTGCATCTCAATTGTTTCTTAATTCTAAATGGATTCAGTTCTGGATTGTTCCAGGACATTCTCTCTTTCTAGCACTGCAATATTCCCCTTGATCAATAATACCATTTCCCCTCCTTTTTCCCTATCTTTCCTGAATACTTCATTTTCAGAAATATTTGGATCCCATTCCAGTCACAACATCATAATGCAACATGGTTAACTGTACCCATAGCTCACCAAACTCATTTAATATTTACACACATATACTATAAGTCTACTTGTACTCTTCTCCATCAAAGTCTGGTCCTATCTACAAAGCTTCTTCTGGTTCTGGTGTTATTTCACTCTCTCACTTTTACTTTTCTAAGCCATTTTCCTAAACAAAATCTCCTTTCAAATTTGTTTAACCTTCAAACTCATCCCATCCCCAGCACTAGTGAATCTTCCCATGAGGACCTTTGTCCCAGCTCTCTTGAGGAACAATCTGTTCAGCATGATAGGTCTCATCTGTACTAGAACTGCCCCAGTAATTTAAAGGCTTCCTTCCTACATCCTCTCTTCATCCACACATATGACTAACCCTTTACTTTTATATTTGCTGGCACATGGCAGAGGGAATAATCTGGAGATTACCACCAGAGGTTCTGGTTCTTATCCTTGCTGGCTCCTTACCATCTGCCCCTTCTCTTTATCTACTTATCTCATCAAGACTAACATGGATCACAACCTCTGGTTCTTCATCCTCCTCCACCTAATGATATCTTTGACCCTAGTACCTGGAAGGCGACTCACTGTTCTGAAATCACTTCTGGAACCTATCTGGGCCCCCCCTTCCACCCCCCAAGCTATAATCATTGCACAGTTGACCTTCCTCATCCTCTCTGTGCAGTGGAGCCTCAGTTGAACCTTACATGGTGCTATGGGTCATTGTTTTAGCTGCACTCCCTCGGTGAATTCTTGCTTACCTCTGTACTCAGAACTGAATTCTGGTTAGCAAGCAAGATGCCTTCAGGCGTCTCCTAAACTATGGGCCTGTTCTTTTAGGTCTAACACCCAGTCCTCTTAAATATTCTCCTTTGAGCTGTGGGGTGACCAACTCCCAAAATATACTTTATGCAAGAAATATTCAGTCACATGGATGGACCAGATGATATTAGCTGTGCTCATGCTCCAAAAACCAAGATCAAGGTCCTGCAACTGATGACGCTTCCTGCACCTGTGGTTGTCCAGGACATAGAAAGCATCCTGGAGTTCCCACATTACCTGCCTGTGTATTCCATAAGTTGAGGTGGCCTGCTATGTCCCAATTTTTGTTTTACACAAACTCAAATAGTAGAACGAATATATTTAAGTTAGTTTATTTGTTGTTTTACTTATCCTGAAGGAATTTTAATTCCTTGGTTATTTGTTTAAACCAAATGCTTGTTTAAACTCTGTTTCCCATGCTCCTTCTAAGCTCACCAGGACTATTTCCTACACTCCCTTTTACTTATTAACAGATTAAAAACAATTGATATATTTCAAATATTCAGAATAGAAACTCAGAATCATTTTATAAAATTTCTAGTATAATGATATGAGAGATTGAGATTCATTAAAAAAATTAATCCTTCAAAGTGCACAATATGAGTATACAACAGAAATAATTCAGTTATGTAGCACTTACATCAGCACTGACTGCCAACAAGAAAAATATAAAGGATAGATATGGAACTAGCATTTGTACTTGATAACAATGTCGACTTAATACTACAAAGTCAATCTTGGACTTCACCTAGTAAATATAATAAGCAACGTATCAATAGAAAAAGCACCTGACTGAATCAAAACAATGTCATTTCTTTTCAGAAGCAACAGAACAACCAAGAAAATTATGTTTATTTTATGCTTTTAAGAATGCATTAGGATAATTGCTAAAACAAATTACCTTCTGTGTTATGAGCTTTGCTACAACATCTCTGGCATGTACATCAATTGTACAGATTGTCATAATCTTCTGACGATCACCATGGGTGAGCTCTCCCAGTAGCATGTTTATAAGCACATTTAGCTGAGCAATCTGCAATAAAATTAATTATATTTGACTACTCAAAAAGATAGGGTACAATACTCCACGTCATATTAGTTATTCTATAAAGTGCTTTACTTGCAAGACAACTCCCATTTATGTATTAAGCAAAATACAAGAAATGCTATTGAGCAGCCGAAGCAAAAGAAATAGATGGGAGAGGCAAATTGGCATAACCTTGTACTTTAATATGGATATTATTACCAGAATGATACTTAAAAAAGATTTTTCTTTTACAGAGCACACTATATTCTCAACAAACTTTGGTTCAAAAATAACAACTGCATGTGTTTATCATGGTAAGCCTTCCCTTTTTCAATCACAGAATGTGTCCAATTAGAATATTAGAAATATTAGAATAGGCCCAACTAGACACACTAAATAATCAGCAAAACTGGAAATAGGTAATTCTAGAAATATCCTCGGGAGTCTCCTCATCCTCTGCTATAACTTGGGTGGGTTTAAACACCCAACAGATAGCATGAAGAACATTAGCAATGCTCTTTTGCTAAAGTTGCAGCAGTTCATCGAGCTAAATTAAGGGATGATGTGCTTTACAGGTTTTCCTTACACAGTACAGAATACAGAAAAAAAACAGTAGTTGACCATAGTCATAGGTCTACAGCACTTTAAATTCAAAGTTATGGATAATAAATTGGATAGCACTGGAAAGGAGCCACAGGTGCCCCAATGTGCAATTAATCTACACCCATTCGGTCTGATGTGTTCAGCGTACAATCATGTTAATGAACAGGCAAGCACAAAGTTTGCAATGTTCAGTCAGTCCTACTCACACCAGTATATTGACCAGCAGCTCAGCAAAAAGGCCTGATTTCAGGAGTTACAAGCAACAGTTGGAATTAGCCAACAAGTTCCAAAGGAGGAAGGTCATTGTCGACTCAGGTGTCGGTGAACAAAGCAAGATCAAAAAGGCAATCTTGAGAGAGCAGGCACCATGCTCTTCTAACGCTGCACTTCAGTCTGTGATGGGGAGGAAAGATGACATCTGCAGTGGGGATGATGATGGTATGGGTGATGGGCAGGGGATCCCTAAATACATACTGCAGAGTCAGTAGGAGGACATAAATAAAGTCCTAGAGAGGAATAGCAAAAATCAGCACCCAAAGACCTGGATGCAGTCCCACAAATGACCTTGCACAAGGGGTTAGAAGCATCTTCAACTGCCACACTTCATCGCTATCACTTACCAACAATCAGTCAGGGCTCTTCCTAACATTCATTTGCTCCACTGCACTCTCACAAAGAACTACTGCAAGCCACACACACATACTGACATGCACACAAAACTTTTCACCTTGTACACCCTACCATGTGTTCAACCATGACAGCCATGAGTAATACATTTTATGCTCTCGTTTTCACCCACAGCAGAAACTAACCAGCACAAGTCAAGCAAGTGCATGTCCTCCTGAAGCTGAAATTATCCTTACAAGTCATACTTCTTCCTTCTCCTCACATCCCACAGTGGCTGCTGATCTGACTTTGTAAATGATGTAAATATCTTGACCTCACCAATGCCCTCCATTCAGCAGAACCATAACCCTGTCACTTTCTTTCAAGTAGCTAAAACTGTCCATCTGGCCGGAAGGTGAAGACTCTC
Organism: Pristis pectinata; assembly: GCF_009764475.1. Lineage (NCBI taxonomy): Eukaryota > Metazoa > Chordata > Chondrichthyes > Rhinopristiformes > Pristidae > Pristis > Pristis pectinata. Next base: position 45,772,803 of record NC_067405.1, read on the forward strand.
CATTTCTATCACCAGCTCAGAGGGAAGAAATGTGATGAGTGGTTTATAACCGAGGTAGATGTGGGGCTGCATAGTCATACAAGTGTGTGCATGCTGGAGAGGAAGGTCATACTCAGTTTGCTGAAGACTTGGATAAGGATTTGATAGATCATACAACAGCAGCAATCACAATGAAATGTTTTGTTTCACTTACAGGTTAGCCTGAAAACAAGCAGCGACCCGAAAACAGCAGCATCCTTTCCAGCAAGGCAGTGGTGAGCAATTCCATTGGCATGCATGCAGAGTTAACCATGGCGCCACATCTAATATCTCAGCTTTCATTGGAGGACAAGCTGAAGCCACACATACTGTTGCTATCACAGCTCTGGGTTCCTGTGCTCATAGGAACCTGCAGAGCAGCACAGCAGTCTGGCATTCTGTTCGCCAACAGATTACAAAGTTTGCTGAAGCATAACCTCAAAGGAAAGGCAGTGGCTCCAATTCAATGTTTCAGCTGTATGATCTTCCATTAGTTCTGATAAAATACCAACCATTTCTCTCCTTAGAGATGCTGCCTAATCTGTTAAATATCTCCAGAATTTTGCTTTTTATTGCAACTAAATTGGAAATGATTAAATAGTGCAGGTGAGGAGCTCCTTCCTCTTGCCAAACACTCAGTCCTCTCACCATGTTTTCTGCATCACCAAGGTAAAACTTGCCAGCACCACTGCTCATCAAAATCTGCCTGCTCTGTGCACATCTGATGGTCAGTAGCATCTCAAGTCCTAATGCCCTTCCCAACGTGGTAGTCAGCACGATTCAATCTACAAACACTCATGGACACATAATACACCTAATTTGACACTAATAGCCACAAAGCAAATAGCAATATGCAGCCAAAATTATTAGTCCTGGTATTTACATGTGACCTGCAAACTTCTAGTCAAAGGAAGCTTACTTGTTTTTTGTAATAATCTTTTAAAGCTGTTTCAAAGCCTTCCTCAAGACGGTCAAAAGCGATTCCAACATCTGTTGTCCACCAAATCTGAGTGCCAGTCAAAGCCACTTGTGCTGGATAATCAAATAACCACTGATCTCTCGGCTTCTCTTCATAAGCTACTACTGCTTCCATGATCTCTTGTTTCACTTTGGTCCACATTGCCCCCTCAAGCTGATGCAGCCAACATTCAACCTAGTAACAAAGCAAAATTCATCCTGTTTAGGAGCATGCATTTTCTTGTAAGTGTAAATTTTAGTCTATAAAATGGAAGAGGAATGACCAAACTAATTTCTTCCCATCTTGACTCCATCCTTTCACAACTGGTCTATTCACTTCCTACTTAAATCCATAACATTTCAATTCGCCTCCACCATTTTGACTGTTCCTAGTTCCCTACTTCCAACCAGTTCATCTTTACTGTGGACAGACAAACCCTCTACACCTCCATTCCACAGCAGGAGGGTCTGAGAGCCCGCCACTTCTTCCTTTGACAGAAGCCCAAATAGTTCCCCTCCACTAACACATTCATTGCTATTATGGACAGAGCCCATGACCAGATCTCATCTATTTCCTGCACCTCAGCTCTCACCCCCTTTCCCCTTGGAAGTGCAAGGCAAGGATTTGTGCTGAACTGTACTTTTCATCCCACCAGCCTCCACATTCAATGGATCATCCATTGCAATTTCTGCTAGATCCGTCAAGATTCTACCACCATCTTCCCTTCCCCTTCCCAGTATTTCAAATGGACTCTTCCCCCCCCCCCCCCCCCCACCCCACCCCAACTCTCTGGTCTGGTCTTCTATCCCCACCAACTACTCCCTGCCCTATGACATTTTCCAATGCAACTGCAGGACATGCAACACCTGGCCTTTCAACTCTTCCCTCCCCACCATCCAGGGACCCAAACAGACTTTCCAAGTGAATCAGCAATTTATTTGCATTTCTTCCAATCTGGTGTTCACAGTGTGGTCTCCTCTCTGCCAGGTTAGATCATTAAAAAGATTAGTAATAAAAAACTGTGGCCAAAAGAGCGAATGAACCATCTTATCTGATTTGTCAGCAAACTTAAACTATTTGTTTTGAACTTTATTTTTGAAATAACTTAATTTAAATTGTTTCAATATTTTTACTTTTTAACAATTCAAGTCTTTTTGAATGTGTACGAGTTTCAAAGAATTTCATCAGCATTCAATTTCAGAGCCTGGGGCTCTGTCAGAAATAACACTGATCTTGCAGCTGACTACTTGCAGTGCACTAGATTACACGGAGTCTGCAATCAGCTAGGAGTCAGCCTCCCGGAAGGGCACTGTGGCCGTAACCAGGCTGGAAGAAACAGTACATTTCAAGTGCAGGCAACCAAGGATCTTTGGTCAGTGGAAGATCACTCCCTCTATATTACAAAAAACATCTATGAGAGAATTACAATCTACACATATAAAATTACTTTTTCAGGAAAGAGGGGTAGCTAAGCTATAATTTTGATACAGTAGGCCATTAAGAATGCTTAGACTCCATAAAACACTTGTTTCCCCATATTTAAGTGTTCTGAGAACTGCCCTTACATTACTTGCTAAAGACCATGCTGAAAGTTCTAATGGAACACAGACCTTGAAGACGCAAGGAATCACAAAAAAACGCTAAGAAAAAATATCTGTTGGTATGAACCAAACCAAAATATTCCATTCAGCCCTTTGAGGAGGAACATATTTCATCATTTAGTAAATATTTGCAAGAAAATTTATTGAATCAATTCATTAACAGCATAACAATTAGCAGCGAGTTGAGGAAAAAATGTTTTTACCCAGAGCGATGCATTTCTGAAAGCTGTGGTGGAGGCAGGAAACTACGCTTTTAAAAGTTAACTAAATGAATACTTGAATAACATAGAAGGGAACGAAAACTGAGAAGCAAAATTAGCCTAAATAGCACCTTTATATCAAGTATGGATATGATGGGCTGAATAGCCTCCTTCTGTGCCACAGATTTCAAAAAAATTTAGGATTATTTTATATGCAGTTTTTCAGTATACAAGAAAAAAATAGCTGATGAAAGAAAAGCTTCTGAATTTGCCTAATGTGGAAATGCATTGCAATGGTTTTCTAATTTATTGCATTAGAAACTCAAAAATCCCTACCTGTCCTTCACAGAAACAGGGCGGTGAAAGCTGTACATATTCACCTTCTCGACTGTACATTCCCACTGCTTTAGAGGGATGATCATTATCATCATCTTCAAATTTTAAATCAGCTAAATTATCAAACATCTTAAGTAGATGCTTTGTCACCTGTTCAGACAGAATAGGAATACAACTGAAAGAAAATAACTTCATTCTCTAAAGCTTATCTTGTGTCTTCCCCCTCAAACTTCCTCACCCAAATAAATTCTCAGATTAAAGGGCGAGCAACAGTGTAAGAATTAGAAGCAGGAGTAGGCCACAGGCACCACACCACACGCCATCCCCTGAGCATGCTCAGCAATTCAATAACATGGCTGACCACATACCTCAATCCCACTTGGAGTCAGAGAGAATCAAAGAATATTAAGTCATCTCTGTTAAGAAATTTCTTCACCTCAGTCATAAAACCCTGACCTTTTATCCTGAAACTATGAATTCTAGATGTAGATTAAACAGACTAAGGAAATGGCCTCTCAGCAATCTTGCCAATCCCTTTCAGAATCTGGTCTACTGCAATGAGATCAAATTTCATCCTTCTAAACTCCCCACTCTATACAATGTTATCAGGGAGAGACTGATTATCCTCGACATGTTTAAACTAAATTGAATTTCACAATTACTAATGCTCAGGACATTGTAGAGATTATGGTGTACCATGGAAATCTTTACCTGTTTTGGCTGACCTCCTTTGGAAATAATTTCTAATAAATCCATTGCAGAAACAAAGTAAAATCTTGGAAATGTGAGTTGTTTTGTCTCCAGATATTCAGATAAAGCTTTTTCACAGAGAGCCAATCTGCAAAAGGATTATAAAAAAATGATTAATTAAGGTTAGAATGAGTTCTTTTAAATCTTACATAGAACAGTACAGCACAGTACAGGCCCTTCAGCCCACGATGTTGTGCTGAACTATATGAACACCTCTTCCATGATCAATCTAACCCTTCCCTCCTGCACAGCCCATATCCCTCCATTTTTCTTACTTCCATGTGTCTATCCAAGAGCCTTTTAAAGGTCCCTATTGTATCAGCCTCTACAACCACCCCCAGCAGTGACTTCCAGGCGCCACCACTCTCTGTGTAAAGAATCTACCTCTGGCATCTCCCCTGAACATTCCTCCTCTGACCTTAAACAGATGACCTCTGGTATTGGCCATTGCCGCCCTGGGAAAAAGATGCTGGCTGTCCACTCTATCTATGCCCCTCATAATCTTATACACCTCTTTCAAGTCGCCTCTCATCCTGCATCGCTCCAAAGAGAAAAGCCCTAGCTCGCTCAACCTTTCCTCATAAGACATGTTCTCTAATCCAGGCAGTATCCTAGTAAATCTCCTCTGCACCCTCTCTAAACCTTCCACATCCTTCCTATAATGAGGTGACCAGAACTGAACACAATACTCCAAGTGTGGTCTAACCAGAGTTTTATAGAACTGCAACATTACCTCAAGGCTATTGAACTCAATGCCCTGACTAATGAAGGCCAGCACACCATACGCCTTCTTAACCACCCTATCAACTTGCACAGCAACTTTGAGGGACCTATGGACTTGGACCCCAAAATCCTTCTGTTCCTGCACACTGCTCAGAATCCTGCCATTAACCTTGTACTCCACCTTCATGTTCGTTCTTCTAAAGTGTATCACTTCACACTTTTCCAGATTGAATTCCATTTGCCACTTCTCCACCCAACTCTGCATCCTGTCTATATCCTATTGCAACCTACGACAACCTTCCGCACTATCCACAGCCCCTCCAACCTTCGTGTCATCTGCAAACTTACTAACCCATCCCTTCACTTCCTCATCCAAGTCATTTATAAAATTCACAAAGAGTAGGGGTCCCAGAACAGATCCCTGCAGAACACCACTAGTCACCTACCTCCAGGCAGAATACTCTCCATCTACTACCACCCTCTGCCCTCTGTGGACAAGCCAATTCCGAATCCACGTAGCCAAGTCTCCACGGATCCCATGCCTCATGACTTTCTAGATGAGCCTACCATGGGGAACATTGTCAAAGGCTTTAAAGTCCATATACACCACATCCACCGCTCTACCTTGTTTTGTCACCTCCTTGAAAAACTCAATTAGGTTCATAAGGCATGACCTGCCCCTCACAAAGCCATGCTGACTACCCCTAATAAGACTATGCTTCTCCAAATGCTCGTAAATCCTGTCCCTAAGAATCCTCTCCAATAGCTTGCCTGCCACTAATGTAAGACTCACTGGTCTATAATTCCCAGGATTATCCTTATTACCTTTCTTGAACAAGGAACAATGTTTGCCATCCACCAATCCTCTGGTACCACTCCTGTGGCCAGGGAGGATGCAAATATCATTGCTAATGCCCCAGCAATCTCTTCCCTCGCCTCTCAAGGTAACCTGGGGTATATCCCATCCAGTCCCAGGGACTTACCTATCCTAATGTTTTTCAGAAGCTCCAACATTACCTCTTTCTTAACCTCAACATACTCCAGCACATTAGCCTGTTCTGCACTGACCTCACGTTCATCCAAGTCCCCCTCCCTAGTGTACACTGAAGCAAAGTATTCATTGAGGACCTCCCCTATCTCCTCCACCTCCGGCATACGTTTCCCCCTTTATCCCTGAGCGGCCCTACCCTCACTCCAGTTATCCTCCTTTTCCTCACGTATGTGTAGAATGCCTTGGGGTTTTCCTTAGTTCTACTCGCCAAGGCCTTCTCATGTCCCCTTCTAGCTCTCCTAAGTCCCTTCTTAAGCTCCTTCCTGGCTACCTTATAATTCTCAAGAGCCCTGCCTGATTTTTTCTTCCTCAAGCTTAAGTATGCTTCCTTCTTCCTCTTGACTAAATATTTCACCTCTCTTGTCAACCATGATTGCTTTACCCTACCATCTTTCCCTGTCTCAGTGGGACAAACCTATCCAGAACCCCATACAAGTACTCCCTAAACAGCCTCCAAATTTATTTTGTGCATTTCCCTGAGAACATCTGTTCCCAATTTATGCTCCCAAGATCCTGCCTAATACCATTGTAATTAGCCCTCACCCAATTAAAAACTTTCCCATACTGTCTGCTCCTATCCCTGTCCATGGCTATGTAAAAGGTCAGAGTGTTGTGGTCACTATCTCCGAAATGCTCGCCCACCGAGAGGTAGGTCACCTGGCCAGGTTCATTGCCTAGTACTAGATCCAGTATGGCCTCTCTTCTAGTCAGCCTGTCCACATACTGTGTCAGGAATCCTTCTTGGATACACCTAACAAATTGTGCCCCATCTAAACCTTTGGCACTAAGGAGGTGCCAATTAATATTAGGGAGATTGAAGTCTCCCATGACAACAACCCTGTTATTTTTGCACCTTTCCAAAATCTGCCTACTTATCTGCTCCTCAGTGTCCTGGTGGCTATAGAATACTCCCAATAGAGTGATTGATCCCTTCCTGTTTCTAACTTCCACCCACACTAACTCAGTGGACGATCACTCTAAGATGCAGCTGTGACACTATCCCTGATTAGCAATGCCAATCCCCACCCCACTTTTACCTCCTTCCCCATCCCTTTTGAAACATCTAAACCCAAGAATATCAAGCAGCCAGTCCTGCCCTTGCGACAGCCAAGTCTCTAATGGCCACAACATTGTAATTCCACGTACTGATCCACGCTCCGAGTTCATCACCCTTATTCTTAATACTTCTCGCATTAAAGACATTTTCAACCCATCCAACTGACTGCGTTTATGACCTATCCACTGTCTATCCTTCCTCACAATCTCTCCACACAATGCATCTACCTTTACACCAACTACTCCATCATCTGACCTAATACTCTGGTTCCCATTCCCCTACCAACCTAGTTTAAACCCTCCCCAACAGTTCCAGCAAACCTGCCCGCAAGGACATTAGTCCCTCTCAAGTTCAGGTGTAACCAGTCCCTTTTGTACAGGTCATACCTTTCCCAGAAGAGATCGCAGTGATCCACAAATCTGAAACCCTGCCCTCTGCACCAATTTGTAGGATATTACCAGAGCATTGAATTACAAAAGGGAAGAATTTTATCCAAGAACTTTAAAATAGTTTTCACTTACAAAACAAAAATTAAACAGATACAAGTCCCAGACCAAAATAATACATCAAATAAATGAGTTCATGGCAGCATATATACATTTGCTTCTTTAACTCTCATCTTCCTTTGGATATCTTCAATCCTTCCCCAAAAAGTTAAGAGGAAAAAAACATTTTTTGAAAGAAAGTGGCTATGCATATGGCTGAGCTTATTACTTCCTAGCACAAGATTAAATGTGCCAAAACGGTGAAATATTATAGGTTTTCTAGCTTTGAACACATTTGCTTCCAAGAGTGGTGAAAGTAAGCCAGTACAGTATAACGGTAAGAAACTGTCTGATGCAATCAATACAAATAGGTGAAATTAGCAACATTGGTGAGACAACCTTAATTGTAAGAAATTTAAGCCCCAGCTCACAACCTTCTAAGCACCAGAATAAATGAGAGTGATTAAATATGAACTTGCTCAGTAAATGTGGTATATGAAAGGAAAAACACAGGAACAGGCATAAAACTGAATATAAAGGATCAAGTCAAAAATAATTGGCTGGGGATAAAATAACTTTCGTCATGGATCAATGTACTCCTACTTTTATCCCTGAAACACTGATTTGAATCTTGCCCAGACACAGTGTTAAAAATGAATTACAAATTCAATACAAATGAATTCTGGTAATTTACTTCAACATTGGTTTTGGCTCAGAACTTTGACTTAGGCAATCTCAGTTTTTTTTAAAAAAAGAGTACAAGAAAGGAAAAAAAAAGGAAGAGAAGCGGATGGTGTTCTCCTGAAGGAAAATACATGGTTCATGCTGAAGGAATGTTGTCACTCCAGCCACAGCGATCCCATGGAGGTGACTCCATCCCAAAAATTTAAAGTGCAGGCAGTTCCTGGGTTACGTAAGGGTTCTGCTCATGAGAACTTCCTGTAAACCAATTTTTCGACAAGTCAGTGCAGGGTCAGCAAGTATAGAAATGATTGGCAAGAGGGACTTTGGTGCGAGTTGGGATATGGACAGCAGGGTTTGGTTTATCCCAATCCTACAGCAATAGTGTATTTTTATATTTAACGATGTAAAGTATCCCTGGATGTGTATAGCTACTGTTAATCTCTATTCTCTAATGCATTAAGAAAAGGACTTGTTATTGATACTAATGCAGTAGATTTCTAGAAGTCCACTCAATGATTCACCCATGAAACCAGTTTCACAAAGCCAAATTAAATAGGATTGGGAACTGGAAATTATTAGAATAAAATTGCCCCGATTTGTTGATGGTATCCGTTTGTTAGATTATATATCCATACCTCATCATCCTGAAAACACCTCCTATAGGTTTTTCATTTCATCAAATGTCTGCTATGCTCACTCTAACACTACACATACTTAAACTACTGGAACCATATGAATCAGAATCAGGCTTATTATCACTGACATATGACATAAAATTTGTTGTTTTGTGGCAGCAGAGCCCAATGCTTAGTCATAAAAATTATTATAAATTACAAAAATAAATAGTGGGAAAAAAAAGAATAACAAGGTATTGTTCATGGACCGTTCAGAAAGGTAATGGCAGAGGGGAAGAAGCTGTTCCTAAATCACTGAGTGTGGCTCCTGTATTTCCTCCCCAATAGCAGTAACAAGAAGAGGACATGGCACGGGTGGTGAGGGTCCTTAGTGATCAATGCCACCTTCTTGAGGCACCACCTCTTGAAGATGTTCTCAATGGTGGGGAGAGTTGTGCCCATGATGGAGCTGGCTGAGTCTACAACTCTCTGCAGCCTCTTGCGATCCTGTGCATTGGAGCATCCATACCAGGCAGTGATGCAACCAGTCAGAATGCTCTCCAGCATACATCTCAGAATCAAGTTTATTATCACTGACATATGTCATGAAATTTTGTGGCAGCAGTACAGTGCAAGACATAAAGACAGAAAAATTACTCTAAGTTACAGAAATAAACAAATAGTGCAAAAGAAGAATAATGAGGTAGTGCTCATGGACCGTTCAGAAATCTGATGGCAGAGGGGAAGAAGCTGTTCCTGAAACGTTGAGTGTGGATCTTCAGGCTCCTGTACTTCCTCCCCGAAGGTAGTAACGTGAAGAGGACATGTCCCGGCCTCCATACCGGGCAGTGATGCAACCAGTCAGAATGATTTCCACTGTACATCTGTAGAAATTTGCAAGACTCTTTGATGACATACCAAATCTTCTCAAACTCCTAATGAAGTAGAGCTGCTGGTGTGCCTTCTTGGTGATTGCATCAATGTGTTGGGCCCAGGATAAATCCTTCTAGATGTTGACACCTAGGAACTTGAAGCTGCTTACCCAAGGAGGACTGGTGCGTGTTCTCCTAATTTCCCCTTCCTGAAGCCCACAATCAATTCCTTGGTCTTGCTGACGTTAAGTTGCAAGGTTGTTACTGCGGCACTACTCAATCAGCCGATCTATCTTACTCCTGTATGCCTCCTCGTTGCCATATGATATATTACCAACGGTGGTGTCATTGGCGAATTTATAGGTGGCGCTTGAGCTGTGCTTAGCTACACAGACATGAGTGTAGAGTAGAGCAGTGGGCTAAGCACTCATCTTTGAGGTGCACCTGTGTTGATTGTCAGCAATGAGGAGATGTTATTACCAACATGTACTGACTGTGGTCTCCCGATAAGGAGGTTGAGGATCCAGTTGCAAGTAGGGAGGTACAGAGGCCCGGGTTTTGAAGATTGGTGATTAATACTGATGGGATGATGGTGCTGAATGCTGAGCTGTAATCAATAAACACCAGCCTGGTGTGTTTTGCTGTTGTGTAGGTGCTCCAAAGTAGAATGGAGAGCCAATGAAACTGTGTCTGCTGTAGACCTATTGTGGCGGTAGGTGAATTGCAGCGAGTCCAGGTCCTTGCTCAGGCAGGAGTTAATGCTAGCGATAACCAACCTCTCGAAGCACTTTATTACAGTAGGCACAAGAATACACAGGGAATGGAGGAAAATGGATAATGTGCAGGCAGAAGTGATCAGTTTAATTTGGCATCATGTTCGGCATGGACAACGTGGGCCGAAGAGCCTGTTCCTGTTCTATACTGTTCTATGTTTGATGTTCTATATACAGTATCTTGTTGTTAATGAATACCTGTTTTCATTTCTGTAACTAACTTTCCTATCTCAAATGTTTTTTAATATAACTTATAGGAGAATTTGCTTAAAGTTGGATGTCCTCAAGTCAGGTCATTCGTAAACCAGGGAAGCCCTGCATTCCATTCTTCAAAACAAACATGCCTTAGTCTGATAAGCATACTGCTTCACAAAAATTTGTGTTTCCTCTTTCAACAAGATAAAGATTTTACCCTGGTCTATTTTTATAACCTCCATCTTTATGTTTTTTCTTTCTATTCTCCAGTACTATCTATGCATCTTACTGCGCCTCAGCAATAATGGCAGAGCTTCCAACTGCCTATCTTACGTGTGAAAGCCACCTCCTCACATCTCTTTATTGTCAAAATAAATTCAGGAAACTCAAATTTTTGGGTAAGTTATTAGTCATGTGTTCTTACCAATCCTCTCTGCCTTCATAGGGTCTGGCTATCTGACCTATGCCCAACAGGACCAGAGTATTGGTATGGGTTGCAGGATATTCTGATAAAATATACCAGTTTGAGTCAGATTGTGCTTTGCCATGCCAGCAGGGCTTGGTACGTTATCCAAGTCAGGACGATTAGTTTATATTGTCACATGCATCCTCTGCTTAATTTTTGTTTTTCTTGTAAATGTTGTGCCTCTGATGCTGCGTGCCTGTGATGCTGCTACAAGGTTTTCATTGCACCTATGCAGTACATGTACTTGTGCATACAATAAACTCAACTTTCACCTTTTTTTTCATTAATATTTGGTGCTTTTCTAAATGTCATTTTCAAATCTAAGTAACCAAAAAGCAAAAAAAAATCTGCAGATGCTGGAAATGTGAATTGAACACAGAAAATATGCTGGAAATATTCAGCAGAAAAGGCACCACCTGCAGAGAAAGAAAGAGTTAATATTTCAAGTTGATAATCAGAAAGAGATCAATAGATTTCAAAGAAATCTTGTTTCACTTGCCATAGATGCTGCCCAACTTATTGAGTATTTCCAATATTGTCTGTTTTTAAAGTCCAAGTAGTTTTTAGGATGAAAGTTGATGTACAAAATTACAATATTTACAAAAACACACATTCTAAAACAAGCTACAAATCTGGAACAAAGTATATAGTTCAATATATGTCCTTATTATGAGGTGCCCAACAAAAAAGGACAACATTTTGGTGTTTTAATTGAAGTGTTGCTACACTGGCAAAGATCAAGGAGGGCCAATAACACAAGTGCATTAGAATGGGTCATATAAGAATGAGACCACTTGGGACTACAGGAACCATTCTGACAGCTGGAGACCATGTAAAAAGATGCTTAACGTATGAAAGAGTCTGCATTCAAAAATGGAGCACCGGGGGACATGGGTTGCACATGGGGTCAGGAAAGCAAGCAAGATGGAAATCTAAATTGGTCCACATGGGAACTAATGACATAGTTATGACAAAGAAAGAAATTTGTTTGAAGCAAAATGAGCACCTAGGGCAAATTAAAAAGCAGAACTACACCATTCAGAATCAGGAATACTACCTGAACTATGTGAAAATTGAGATAATGGATACGAAATCAATGTGTCTCAGAGTGGCATGGGAAAAATGGGTTTCAATGGAGCATGAGTACTGATACTGCATAAAGAGGGAGCTATTCCATCTGGACAGCCTTCACTTAAATTGATCTGATATCAGTGTCTGTAGTTAAAAGTCAAATAAATACTGTGGGGTGGGGAGGGATCTGCAGAAAGGAAGTTGAGCAAGTTAGAGAAGGGACAGGGAAATAATGGAAACTAAGAATCAAAAAAGATGACAGCGGATGCTGGAAATTTGAAATAAGAGCAGTATATGTTGGAAATATTCAGCAAGTCAGACAACAAATGCAGAGAGATAAAGAGTTAATATTTCAGGTTAATGATCTTTCAACAGAGACATCGTTAATTAACTGTTTCTCTCTCCACAAAATTTGCCTGATTTGCAGGATATTCCCAGATTTTGTCTATAAAGTGGAGCATCGCCATGGAGCCATCTACTTGTGTCTACAAAATCCTTGACATCATTTTGTCACACTGTTCATAAACCATTTTTGCCAAACATTTTCCAATATGAATGGTCATGTTCATATTGATAAATATTTTTAAATGATTTACCAAACACTGCAGTCTGACTACCTATGACACTTTTTCATCAATATCCTCAAAATCTATGCTGATTTTTTTTTGTTTTATTCTCATTTTCACCAATAGTTGTGATAAATGGCAAGTTGGGAATGAAGGATCAGTTTAAATAATCCATGGGAACTCAATGGTTACCCTTTGGAGTAATGAGTTTACATTGGCAACTCACATTACAAAGATTGACTTCTCTATACATGGCATAGAGGGCTTAGCATCTGGAATACATTATCTGAAATATGGTCCGGATAGATTCAATCACAGCTTCCAAAAGGGAAATGGATCAATACTTGACTGGAAAGAACAAAAGATTGAAACTGTCTATATTGCTCTTGCAGAATGCCAGCATGAATTTTTTTAATATATTCATCCAAGGGATGTGGGCTTCACAGGCTGAGCCAGTATTTAATTGCCCATGTCTAGTTACCATGGTAAGGTAATGGTGAACTGCCTTTTTAAACTACTGCAGTCCTTGAGGTGTGGGTAAATCCACAATGCTGTTAGGGCAAGAGTTCCAGAACTTTGACCCAGCAATGGTGATATATTTCCAAGTCAGGACGGTATGTGGCTTGGAGGGCAACCTCAAGGTGGTGGTGATCCCACGCTTTTGCTGCCCTTGTCCTTCGAGCTCGTAGAGGTTGTGGGTTTGGAAGCAGTTGTTCAGGGAATCTTGGCAAGTTGCTGCTGTAGATTGTACAAACTGTAGATTGTACAAATTGTAGATTGCATCTGTAGATTGTACAAACTGCTGCTACTATGCATCGGTGGTGGGAGTGAGTGAATGGTTGTGGATCAGGTGCCTATCAAGAGGGCTGCTATGGTGTAGCAGTCTTGAGTGGTGTTGAAACTGCACTCATTCAGGCAGTGAAGAGTATTCTAAAACACTCCTGATTTGAACCTTGTAGATGGTGGACAGAGTTTGGGGAGTTAGGAGGTGAGTTACTTGCCACAGGATTCCTGGCCTCTGGCTTGCTCTTGCAGCCACATTGGGTACATTGCTACTCCAGTTCAGTTTCTTGTCAATAGTAACCCGGAGGATATTGATAGTAGGTGATTCAGTGATGGTAATGTCATTGAATGTCAAGGAATGACAGCTGAATTTTCTCTTGCTGGATATCGTCATGACCTGGCACTTGTGTGGCGCAAATGTTTGCCACTCAACAAACACACATGGTAGCGTAGCAGTTAGTGCAACGTTATTACAGCGCCAGCGATCGGGGTTCGATTCCCATCACTGTCTGTAAGGAGTTTGTACGTTCTCCTGTGTCTGCGTGGGTTTCCTCCGGGTGCTCCGGTTTCCTCCCACATAACAAAGACGTACAGGTAGGTTAATTGGGTTTAAAATGGGCGGCGCAGACTCGTTGGGCCGGAAGGGCCTGTTACCACACTGTAAGTAAAATTTTAAAAGAATTTTTTAAAAAACCACAGGCCTGGACATTGTCCAGGTCTTACTGCATTTGGATGTTGACTGCTTCATTAGTTGAGGAGTTGTAAATGGTGCTGAACATTGTGCAATCAGCTAACAACCCTACTTCCGCCTTACATTTGAAGAAAGGTCATTGATTAAGCAGCTGAAGATGGCTGGGCCTCAGACGCTTCCCTGAGGAACTCCTGCAGCGATGTCCAGTGGCTGAAATGACTGACCTCCAACCACCACAACTTTGTACTAGGAACAATTCCAGTCAGTGGAAAGTATTCTCCCTGATTCCAACTGACTCCAGCTTAGCCAGGGCTCCTTGATCCCATGCTGCCTTGGCACTAGGTCTCACTTCACTTTGGAGTTCAGCTCTTTTCTCCGTGTTTGCACTAAGACTGTAATGAGATAAGAAGCTAAGTGACTTTTCTGGAACCCAAACTGAACTTAGAGTCTTGCTAAGCAAGTGCCACTTGATAGCACTAGCGATTATCCCTTCCATCACTTCACTGATGGAAGAGAGTAGACTAATGATAAGGCAATTGGCCAGGTTGGATTTATCCTGCTTCTTGTGGACAGGACATACCTGGGCAAGTTTCCACATTGTTACGTAGATGTGAGTGTTGTAGCTGTACTGGAACAGCTTGGCCAAGGGTGCAGCACATTCTGGAGCACATGTTTTCAGTATTATTGCAGGAATGTTGTTAAGGCCCACAGCCTTTGCTGCATCTAATGCCTTTAGCTGTTTCTTGATATCAGATGGAGTTAATCAAATTGGCTGAAGACAGGCATCTATCATGCTAGCTCAGAGGTTTCCTTCTGTGCTGTTAATATACTGGTAAGAAATTAAGCTGTGTGGGCAGTCACTGGGTGTACAAGAATGCTGTAAGATTTTTTTTTAAAAGAACACTTTTCAAACTATCAACTGGTAATTATTGAATGTATTAACATTAACCACTCCAACTCTTCCTTATTATAGACAATTGGAAACACCATCACAATACTGACAAGTAATTACTACCTTTGTTGAAGGGCTTCTAATTTTTCCAATAATCCAAGATTGTTTGTTGCGTCAACTATTTTTCTATTCTTGATGGCCAAAGACATTAAGTCCTGAAATGAAAACAACAAAAAGTTGTTTCAATGCCTAAACATAGAACAGAGAGAAATAGCTAGCAAATTTTGTGTTTACCCATTATTAAATCAGTAACTGTATCTCATAAATAATCCATATAAGAGAACACCCTTTCTAATATAATATTATAAAGAAAATTATATGATTGTCTGTCAATTTCATAGAAAGCAAAGCATGGGACATTGCATAAAGACATAAAATATAAAACTGATAGCTTATCTGCAGCACCTTGAAATCCAAATCGATCTCATCAAATCTTTTGGCATCTTGGGGAAGCTGATTTCTGATATCTTCAGATCCAGTGAAAATGCTCTGCAAGTGAGCCCATGTCCGCTGTACTTCCATCCAAATGGAAATGACTAAATCACTAATCATTAATTTCTTTTGCCAGCTGCTGACATCGATTAAGAAATATTCCACATGTTGGCTCATCAAAATGTTTTGCAGCTGAACCTATATATCTCAGTGAAGAAGACAAAGGTCAGAATTTTTGCCTTGGTGATGGTTATAAACTGCAAACTGCTGCATAGTTCTTCAGTTATTGCCTTTAGCAGGTTGTGAATAGGAAATTTATGAAATGTTTTAGTGGATCATAACTGGAAGTCTTTTTTTAAATAATTCCAATATAATTGGCATTATTTGTCAGGTGACCACTTTACGTCAAGTATTACCATAAGTTTTGGATCATAGCAGGCATTCTTACTTATTACAAATTAAAATATATATATTCATTTGCCAATTATAAAGCTGTGGGTGATGCAATGAAGAAAATCTGCAGTTATATTCAGTTCTAATATTTTAAGCAAAAAAACTGAATAATTAGTGTAGTTTTGAAAACACAAACAGCTCAAAACACAATTACATGGAATTAGCAGTAAAAAATTGGCACATCAACCCAATGTATTTTAAAAACTTGCGTCTACATTCAGGATTTGAACATCGTGGTGAGTGCAAACATCTACTGTTCATTCATAAAGAAGCTGGTGTTTTTGCATCACTGCTATCTATATGACGAGTGCATGGTCCTGCTTGTTATCCAATATGCATACCTCATCTCTTCCAACCCAATTAACCATTGGAACTACCTTGGCCCCGAACTCTGGTCCTGAACTTCCTATGCTTCCCTACCTCTTTTATTGTTTGAAAAGTTCCTTAAAACCCAATCGTTGACCAAGCTTTTGGTCATTTGCTCCAACACCACCTTCTGCAGTTTGTTTAATTTTCTTTTATTTTATAATGCTACTGTTTAGGACATTTTTACTATGTTGAAAGCACTATATACATACAAGTTGCTGACACTATTAGATTAACTTCATCTTTAGCCTATTTGTATGCAAAAGAATTCCAAATTATGGCCTGTCACTTCATTAAATTTCTGATGCAACAGCAAAGAAATCCGAAGCACATGGCCAAGATATTGCCCTTAAAAATACAAGCTCTCAAACAGTGCCATGTGAAGTATATTAATAGCTTAGTATAGTGAAAGAAAACTTGAACCTAAGAAATATACAAACTTTCACTTCTTCCATTTTTTTAAAAAAGCTTTATAATCTCAACAATTTAATTCATGCACAGGTTGGTTCTGGTGGCTGTATTAAGACTTGCGAACAAAAAGCATAAAAGTACTCTTGCATCATAATAACCAAAAACACTGAGTGTTTCTAGCTGGCACATAATATAATTTATTGCATTAATCAACTTTTTAACTTCCACTTTTAAATAAAGCACTTATTTTTGCCTTTAACAATAAATAAGTTAATTTCTACCAATAAGCTTTCATTTTAAAACAATCATAAATAATAGCTTTACAAAAGGTACCATTAATTCATATCAGAAGGAGCAAGCATCAAAATTATATGAATATCAACAGGACACAAAGTCCAAGGTTTGATTGTGAAAAATGCTTTTTTTAAAATTAGAACACATTGGCAGTGACGCAGCTATAAATCCCCAGGGATATGTTTCTTTCTACCTTTTAAATAGGCCCTGATAGGTATTTAAAATTCACTCCAAACTGTAGCTAAAAATATTTTAAAACTGTACCACGCAACAAAAGAATGAAGTCATTTCGAGACATGAAATGTTCTCCTATTAAGGTGGCAGTAAATTTGCACCTGATTATCTTCCAGAGTTTCAACAAGGTTCGCATCAGACTTGAGCACTGGAGTTCCAGTGCTATGGTGTATTTCATATGAAAACTCCATTACACTCCATATTTGACTAATCTCTCCCAGCACCTGAAGAAACAGTAAGAATGTCACTAAAATTTAAACACTGGTACCAAAGAGTTGTAGCAGAATAACAAAAATATATGCCTTACCTTTTCTATGGCCATTTCCTTCACTGCCTTATCTACAATGTTTTTAACTTCCTCTTCCACTCTGTACAGCTGCAGAGCTAACAAGTCCCCTAGGGTGGTGTCAGCATCCATGACGAAGCTGACCTGTTGGAATGAAATATAGGCTCAGAATGTTTTGGGAAGAGAAATAAAACTTGCTTCTTTGGAAGCAAAAATAAATCAACATTACACAGACAGTCAAAAAAAATCTGATGTCTTACCCCTGTTGCATTCATTAATTGCTCCCAATGCCTCGACCTGACTGCAGGATTCTGCAGCTCAGTCACAGCCCGAAGGGAAATCAGCATATTTTTAACAGTGGATGCTAATCCAGCATAAACGTTCCATACTCGAACCTCCTTATCAAGAGCTTTCATCTCCTACTGGAAGAGTAAAGCTAGTAAAATTACAGGGTTGTGTATATTATAAGCAATTTGCACTCAAACATACATACAGTACCTTTGAAAATCTTCGCAGTTCCATGTCCATTTGTTCAATATTTATTTGTTTCCACTGCGTTTTAGTCCAATCATCAATGCTGGTCTATAACAAGTAAAAGAATACCACTCAGTGAAACTTGGAAAATTACAAAGAAAAACCATAATGCACATGCCTATATATCTTAACAAATTATCAAATCCTGACCAATAGAATGGTTATGCAGCCTTACTCACGCAATATATTTGCCATATTTTATTGCTACACAACTACAGCTCCATGAACCCAACACTGACATATCCCCAATTCATTGTCAGTGAGATAGCATTTACCCTAAAACGGCACCTGAATAAGTTGAGAAATGAAAACTTATGAGTAGTCTACTACCCAGTGGTATGAACAATGCTTTTTCCAATGTCAGGTAATCTGCACTCCCTGTGCTCCTTTCTCTCTCCTTCTGTTTTTCTCCACCAGCCCACCCCCAATCACCCAGTTTCATACCCCTCCCCCACCTTGGTTCTACCTGCCCATCACCCACACACTATACCTACTGGCTCTCTGATCTCCTTGCTCAACTGGTTCCATCTGCCCATCATCCCTCCTTCATTTAGTCCCATATCACCTTCCCTTCTTATCAGATTCCGTCATCTGCAGCCTCTTGTCTCCACTTATACCTTCCAGTCTCTATCTCTACCTCCACCCTGCCCTCCCTCACCCAAGTCCACCTACCCCACTTTTTTCCTCTGTTCTTTGTCTCTACCCATCACCTACCAGCCACCATCTCTCAACTTCACCCCTCTCCCACTGCCACCTGATTGACCCGTTGGGTTTCACCCACAGTTTGTTTCTTTCTCTGCAGAATGCAAATGCCACAAACATGAACTGGATATCACAAGCTTGCCTAATTCCACATGGCTTCACTCATCTTCCAAAAGGCAAAAAACTTGACTCTTTACTGAAATGAGGCCAAATGGAAGTCAATAAACTAGTTTATTTCATAATTGTTAAATTAGCAAAACGGCAACGAAAATGATATCTCATAGTACACCAACTTCATTGTAGTTTCAGTCTTCAAAACAATGAAAGTTTACCTATTAATGAGAAAACACAAATTTTCTGACCAAAACTTCCTCTAGAATTGGTGAGCTCCCTTTTAGGAGATGGCTTTCTCTTGATTGCATTGATACCCATCCTTTGACACACAGGAAGCCAGCATCTTGGCCTCTGTGCTCCTTCACAGTTCAGGGTGTTGCAAACAGGGATGCCAATTAAGTAAACAAAACCCAACCTCAAAAGAGTTAGCTTCTGGCACTAGCTTTTGCAGAATGAAAATAAATGGGCATTCCAATCTCAGCACTTCACTGTCTTAGGGGAAAAAGACTAAAATTTACTTTGGAATCCTTGCATGGAAAATGGCCAAAAGTTGTGAATTTGGTACCTCATCTATAATTGCTAGGAGTAACTCATCTATAATTGACAGGACTGTACTGACACCACTGAATTGTTAAGTTGTAAAGGGATACTACTATTAAAACACTATTTAGAGAAGATTTTTGTTCACAAAATCCTTAATTCAGGAGTAAATGTTAAACCTACCTGTACAAAAATAACCAAGTCCCATATAGACTTCAATAGAACAATATCTGAACGGCAATGTTTCAGCTGTTTGTAATCTAATATGTTCACTTCAAATAGCTTAGCTGCTTCCTGAAGTTTCTGCATTTCTGCTTCAAGCTTACTAATATGCCAATGTGCCTACAGCATACAAGAAAAAAAAATCAGGCTGCATCAGCCATATGTCCAGAACAATTAGTATACTGCAAGTAACAATCAATAAAACACAAGTAACTTGTCAGAAGTGTGCTCACCTTATCTAAATGTGCGTAAGGGTTGTCTGCATCAAACTTAAAAATAGCTTCACTTCTAAATTGCTCTCTGAACTTGAATTGATCTTCCTGAAGAAGCAATAAAACCACTGTTGGTATTTTGTTTATCACATGTGTTTGATTAAGGGTCATATTTTAAAAAAACTGAATCTTGGAGACATCTTACAATACAGATATTAATGCAATGCCTTCAGTTCCACCAATGAAGATAACGTTTCTGAGCAATAAGGCTTTCACCAAATTGTTGCTCAACTTTTCCATTATTTAGTTTACAACAGAAGTGCTGGCAGCTCAACGCACCAGTGACAGTAACTGCGTGTAATGTTACTGGAGTAGAAGAAACAATAGAAGATTGAGAACAGAAGAAGGAAAAGACCACAGGCAATAAATATGATTAATTTTGGAAAGGTGAACAACTACATTAACTTGAAGACAGGGAATTTGTCAGGAAATTAGGTAAAAGTTTTATGTCAAAATGACTGAAGGGGATGATAGAAACATAGAAAAACTACAGCACAATTCAGGCCCTTTGGCCCACAAAGCTGTGCCGAACATGTCCCAATCCTTCGTATTGATTCGAGAAAACCCAGACTACTTGTTTAACATTTGAAAGATGACTTTGTTAACTATTTCAAATTATATTCAACTCCTATTCATCTTTATCTTAAATCTTTACAGTATGTAAAAAAAAACTAAATATATAATATAACCTCAATTTTTAGTTAGTCTAATTTCAGTCTATATAATTTAGAATTCTATTTGCTTTTCATTTACATTCACCATGACAAAAATATGGTCTCCATATAACCTGGCTCTTATTAAACAAAATGATCAAGAAGCTAGATTACACCAGAAAGTCTGCACTGGAATCACAGTGCGAAAGAAATCATTACCAGATTGACCTGATCTTGACTCGGTATCCAGCATCTCCCTCATCCTATCTTTTTCTCTTATTTATAACATACAGAAAAGTGAAAGCAAACTAACCTGTTCCCACAACTATACCTTTGCTTGTTCTTTCAGATACCCATGAACTTCCAACTGCCCAAACACTTGATGACGACCAGGAAGATAATGAATAGTGACAATATCCATCTTGTACCTGTGGCCAACAGCTTACCTACTGGCGCTCCATAGACAATACAGGATAGGTTTGAGGGAGGACAACTATACACAAGTGGCCTGCAGGACTGCTTAAGTATTAGCTCTCCAGAGGACTAAGATAAGGACAAGGAACAATAGCTTCACCAGATTTTCAATACCCTAATCTATCCCAAGCCACTTCACGTAGTATTTGGCCATGTATTTCATGCAAGCAATTCCCATCTACTGCACATAAATGTCGTTCAGTATGTGTGTCTGTAGTACCTTCAGAATCATCAATATGTGGCCCCACTCCAAGCAAACTTGACTCATTGAAAGCTCATGCCACCTTCTAAATAAAGGTTGAATCTCATTACTCACGTCTGATTCACTTCACCTGACAAGAAACACTCACAGACTAGCCTCAGAAGATCATCTGTACAAGTTGTCACAGAAAAACTGTTGACAACTTGTTGAAATTAAAAAATGCCCTGTCCCAAATTAGTTGCCAACTTCTCATAAGGAAGCTATGATAGCCCATCCTCTGTAGCATTCTGTTTCAATGTACAGCACTCAAGATAGCAGTCCATATGTGACAACAAGACAGCTATCATTGTAACCACGCAGCCACCATTGATGGAACGGCTGACCTTGGTCCACCAGTTTATGGCCTGTGACCAGAATGAAATACCTGCCAATGAGAAATCTCTGAAGTTGATTAACTCCACAAATTATGGCCAGAGCCTCTTTTTTCAGTTTGTGCATAGTTTTTCTCAACAGAAGGTAAGGTGCATGAAGAGTGTGCAAAATGTAGTTCATGGAAAGTAGCTCCTGTGGGTAATAACCACAATCACCCCATAGCTGGAGGCTTCATGTGATAGCCATAACGGTTTCTTAAGTCACAGTGGACCAGGAAAGATCTGCTGCTAAGCTAGGCTCCTCATAGCTTATAAGCTCTCCACTACTCAGACTGAGGGGTTATCTTTGTATAGCAATCTGTGAAAGGGAACTCCACATAGTGGCCAAACTCTAAAATCTTAGAGTCACACTTATTCCATTTCAGCTGTGCATTGTCTTTGTAACCAGCTGTGTACCTTCCCCAGCACCTTCAGGTGGCCCTGCTACATGTCTTTGGCAATAAGGATATCATATAGATTACAGAGACCTCGAAATCTCTTGCAGCATTTTATCTATTATGAAATGAGAAAAGTAACCTGATGGATGAGCAAAACTCAGTAATGTTAATAGCCTCTTTTGTATCAAAGCAAACTCCACCTTTTCCCCAAGTAAGTTTCCGTCCATTCTTATTGATTATGAACTTTAAATAAAAAACTATAGGCCTCATAAATGTACACTTATTCCATTTCAGCTGTGTATTATCTTTGTAACCAGCTGTGTACCTTCCCCAGCACCTTCAGGTGGCCCTGCTACGTCTTTGGCAATAAGGATATCATATAGATTACAGAGACTTCGAGATCTCTTGCAGCATTTTATCTATTACGGAATGAGAAAAGTTCAGGGCTGACCTTCAGGAATGATAACTTAGTGTATGCACACAAACCCATGTGCATTAATTATCAGATAGCTCTGACTCTGTCCATATTCAACAGTGCATACTCATGAGAAGGGTCCAGCTTACTGCCCCTCATTAACAGTCACATTCAGGGTCTCATTAACGATTTGGAAGAAGGGACTGAGTGGACCGTATCCAAATTTGCTGATGACAC
Source organism: Pristis pectinata (assembly GCF_009764475.1). Taxonomy (NCBI): domain Eukaryota; kingdom Metazoa; phylum Chordata; class Chondrichthyes; order Rhinopristiformes; family Pristidae; genus Pristis; species Pristis pectinata. The sequence goes on from NC_067405.1 coordinate 45,795,298, forward strand.
TAAATTGAGTGAAAAAGCAAATTGTGCAGAGGATGTGGAGAGTCTGCAGAGAAATATAGATAGGTTAAGTGAGTGGACAAGGGTCTGGCAGATGGAGTACAATGTTGGTAAATACGAGGTCATCTACTTTGGAAGGAAAAATAGATGATCAGATTATTATTTAAATGGTGAAGACTGCAGCATGCTGTTGTGTGGAGGGACTTGGGAGTGCTTGTGCATGAATCGCAAAAGGCTGGTTTGCAGGTGCAACAGGTTATCAAGAAAGCAAATGAAATGTTGGCCTTCATTGCTAGAGGGATTGAATTTAAGAGCAGGGAAGTTATGCTGCAACTGTACAGGGTACTGGTAAGGCCACACCTGGAGTACTGCATGCAGTTCTGGTCTCCTTACTTGAGGAAAGATATACTGGCTTTGGAGGTGGTACAGAGGAGGTTCACCAGTTGATTCTGGAGATGAGGAGGTTAGCCTATGAAGAGAGATGGTGTTGCCTGGGACTATACTCGCTGGAATTCAGAAGAATGAGAGGGGATCTGATAGAAACATATAAAACTATCAAAGGGATAGATAAGATGGAGGCAGGAAAGTTGTTTCCACTGGCACGTGAGACTAGAACCAGGGGACATAGCGTCAAGATTCGGGGAAATAGATTTAGGACTGAGATGAGGAGAAACTGCTTTTCTCAGAGAATAGTGAATTTGTGGAATTCCCCACCCAGGGAAGCAGTAGAGGTTACCTCATTAAATATATTTAAGACACAGTTGGATAGATTTTTGCATTGTAGGAGAATTATGGGTTATGTGGAAAAAGTAGGTAGGTGGAGCTGAGTCCACGACCAGCTCAGCCATGATGTTATTGAATGGCGGAGCAGGCTCGATGGCCCAGATAGCCTACTCCTGCTCCTATTTCTTATGTTCTTATGTAAATTTATAGTCCCCAAATAATCGAAATGTAGTTGCCAAATTGCTTTGTTGGACACTTTTTTTGCAAGCACACTTTTTTTCCCCCTCTAATTTGCAAGATTTTTCTTCTACCTGCGGGGCACTGAGAACCAGTCTTTGCTGAGAACAGACTCCCCTCCTAGACAAATACCAATGTGGTGCTTCTATCCAATGACACCACCGTACTAGTCAGTAAAAAGGCTTATGTACCGCGCCAAAAGCTTCTACAGACCTAAGGGTGTCATGCAAAATCACTGGATCATCACACATTCAAAATGAAGCATTCACACAGTGCCCTATCCTATCAGTATTTGGCAGTTGCATGTAATTGGGTCTCATTATTGTCATCTTCCATATTCTGAACAGTAAATTTTCCTGAGAATTTAGCAAGAGCTCCTTAGAGTACATCCACAAAATAGTACTGTAGCTTACTAGTGGAGTCAGACGATAGAACTGCTCATACGTATTGTAGTTCATTAACATGCAATTTGTACCCAAATCATCATAATCTTCAATGAACAACCCTGTCATCACCAAACCACTGTGCGCCTTTATCCAAGGCAAGAAATCACTGTTAATTTTTGGGGGTGCCTAGTACGCCTGCAGCACCCCAGTTTGTGAAGCACCCCTCCATTTCAGCTTTCTACATTGTTATACCAGTCTTTTCTGTTTTTCAAGCCTTCATGACCCAAGAATTTCCCACCAAAGTCGCTTTCAGTGACCACATGATACAACACTGTGATTACTATGCTCTATGGCCTACCCAACACCTGCACATGCCTTGACTGAAGCTATCCCAGTTTCTTAAAAGGTAATTTCAAGACCAGCAACCATTCTGCACACTCTCTATGTTGAGTCCTCTTTATTAAATAATTTTGCCTGAATTCATCAAAGGATCCTATGGTGTCCAATCTGCAGGCATGGGAACTGCATGCGTTTCCTCCAGTTGCTCCGGTTTCCTCCCACATTAACAAAAGTATTCAGGTAGGTATGTTAATTGGCCTGTGAGAGTTGCTCCTAGTGTGTAGGTGAGTAGAAGAACTTTGGACAGAGCTGACGTGAATGTGCGGAGAATAAAAAGGGTCAGGGTAGGATTAGTGTAAAAATGGGTACTTGAAGGTGGGTATAGACTCAGTCCACAGGGCCTGTTTCTGTGCTGTATCTCTCTATGACTATGACAGTGTTGTACAGGCTTGGCTATGTGGCTGATAGCTGATCTGAATGACCAACTTGTTTGAAAATCTTAACATCCAGATGTATCCCCCTATCTTTCTGTAGCCTCACTGGCAAGGAGGCATTGGCTTTGGGTCCTTTCCTGCTGCCAATCACGCTGGAACCCCAGCAAAACCACAATTAAGGCTCCAATACTTTTGGAATAGAAAAATGCCATTCATTCTTACTTCTATTCAGACCTGGTTTCTTGTTCATAGTTCACATAAAGCTTTGCAATGCATATATACAGCCCAATTTTTCAGTAAGTGTCACTTATTTCATTTTGCAAAATCTAAGGGATCTGTTCAATAACTTCCCTTTAAATATGTTGAATGCCCTTCTGCACACTACTGCCTTTCACTCTCTGCTCCCAGAAGCTGCAGGTTTCTAAAAGCCAACTGGTGTTCTTCCTCTCCCAAATAATACTCCCCCAGTAACAGTCCAAGTAGGGATTTATGCTGATGAAGGCTGAGCTTTCACAGAAGCTCCGCAACATGTTATTTTGCCACTCTGAAACGTTGTTTCCATTTCATTAAAACCAAAAGCATCCAACCCAGGAAAGGAATTAGATTCAAAAGGGGCCCATTGCTTATAGAGAGAGCATCTTTTACTTTTAGGATGTGTTTAATTTTACACATGGAAACAACACCATCAAGTTTCAGGGCTGGCACTCTATGCAAATTTGTTAAGTTGATGGATTCATAAATTACCATATTCTGAAGTTGAAGCTAGCATAAATCAGACCTAATTTAAATTCCCCCAAAAAATTCTGTCAACAATTGTTAGGGCAAAACATTTTACTGCCTTCAGGACAGCATGCAAAACCGAATTATTCATGCAACATAACTTGCCTCAAATCATATGCAGAAACCAATGCAAAACATCACGTGGCAATTAATTACTTACAACAATTTTAATCTTACAGGGCACTGAGACTGTGGTCACATCTGCCCAGCAAGGTTCAAAAGCTTCATTGAGTTATATTGTACTGACTAAAAGAATTTGCTTTGCATTTGAAACGCATCAAAAAGATTTCATCAACTGTATAAAACACGATCCATACAAGATTAGGATGTGGCATGTAGATCCAGACAAAGGAGGGGATTTTTGTTTTTCTGTTGGCTTTTCTAGTTCATCTTTTCCTCAGTTTAGATCAAAGGTAATTATGAAGTCAAGAGGCAAAATGCATGTTAATTAAAACTTTACATAACTTGTTATTAATTAATATTGGTAAATACCACTAAGAGATAATAACATCACCAGAAAAGGTTTTAAGACCAAAATGTTCTGATGAGCAATATGTATGTTGAGCCATCATTGCAGATAAACCAATTGCTGATTCCTTCATGGAAATTAGCAATCTATGAATGCAGAGGCAAGCATAGAAACAGAAACTAATCTAAAAAAGGATTTCCAAAAAAATTTTCTGTTAGGCACTTGGAGAAATAGAAATATTTCCCATTACCACAAGTATACCTGTAACAATATAAACATAATGATGTCAATTTGGAGAAATTAATTATTATTATTATTCACAACTCTGATTCAGAAAACTTATTCACTTACTGCAGATTTCAAATACAGAAAATTTTGAAAATAATATGATCATAAATGTTGCTAGCATACAAGTTGTTATTTTATAAATATTTGTACTTTAATATTAATAGCACACATTTTGTTTACAGCGACATTGAAAATAAAAAAAAAGTCATGTTCCACTGCAAAGCAAGTCAATAAAGAATGGCTATATGGTCTGCAACCAATTACCAAGAGAGATTCATAGCCTACCGGATTAAGAATAATTCACAGTGAAAGGGGAGGAAGAACTACTCCCTTTTTATAAACCAAGATTTACATTATCAGATCCATTTAGAATTTATAACCGTCAAACACATAATTGTTATCTCTGGACATCACCGTTTCATAGAGTTTACAATTTCTTGGTTCACTGGAGCTTACCTCTAGCTTGTTAACAGAACAAAAATTGTGAAATCATTTGGTTCAAAGCACTGAGCTAAAGCTGATCTCACCTCAAACTGTACACATTTCCTCCTGATAACAGATACTTCATTGGACTGCAAAGGTGCCACTTCATGCTTTGTAGTTAAAGCAATCTTTTTAAGTCTCTTCCACTTTTCTGGCAGCTCCTAAAGTATTTTAGATGAAAATATGCATAATGCATTAGTCAAGCATGCAAAATTATATTTGTGTAAATGTTTTAGCTACATACTGTTATGATGGCTTAGGCAAGAAATAATTTTTATCTGATTAATTTATTTTATACTTGCATATATTAAGTTTCTTTCTAAAGAAAATATGTGACAAAACACTTCAAATTTTGCGAAAGCTTTTCAATGTACTTGAAATTTGTAGCTATTTCTCTATCTAACTTAAAAATACTCTTAATTCATTATTTTGATTAAAAAGCTATAGTCTATGGAATAAAACCTCCGAGGGCCAGAGTTAAGACGATTATAGACATGAAGATTAAAGCAAAACAAATACTCAAATTAACTAGATTTTAATTGACACTAGTTCTTGTTTATTTACCTCAAGATCTGCATAAACACATTCAGGAATCTGCTGTCCATAGGTTTGCAGCAACCCTGCTGCTTCACTCAGAGATTTAAAAGTTTGCTCTGTAGATGAGTCCCAATCCCGGACTGCCATTAAGTGTGCCATGACTTGAACCAGTCCATCATTGTCCCCATCCTTTACCTTTTGTGTAATGCCCTCCTCTGTTACAGCAATAAAACTCACCAACTGATTAACACTGGAAGACAAAGCAAAAATAATCTTCAAATACAAAGCTTCAATAATATTATAGTTGCAGGATAGAGCTTATGTTCATAGACATGCTATCTAGAGGACACCAGTTCAAGTTTCAACACACCAGTTTGTGATGCATTTTCTTACAAGGGCTTATGTATTTGGGAGGCAATGTGTTAGCATGGATAGAGGATTGATTCAAGTACAAAAAACATGTTTTCTGGTTGGCAGAATGGCCTACTAATAGTATAGTGGGGTGCCATAAAGAAAATGCAGACATCAGGAGCAAACTTGAGAGACCCTCACAGGCTAGTGGAAAAAGTGTCTCTCAGCATGAACAATCTTGCAGAGGCAAATGCCTTTATGTGAATATTTCTGATACTGTCCCTACAATCTAGATAGATTAATAGGAAAGAAATGCTGCCAAAATGAGCCAGACCTTTGCTGTCCAGTGGCTCTACACCAAATTTGCCTGTCCTGTCAGGGAGGTTCCCTTTTATGGCCTAACCCATCCCACAAGTCTGGCAATGGGGTCCCAGGTGGCTCAAACAGTGCAATGGAGAATTCCCAAAAGCTTTGAAAGCTAGCAAAGTCCACCTCCATCTTTGCCGGTTCTCAAAGTTGTCAGGAACTTTTAAATGTTTCTGAATTTTTCTGAAACGCAGGAACATATAAATGAATATATTTTAAGAAACTCAAAAAAATAAAATATTAAAACAATTAAAGCATTTAATTATAAACATTAAACAAAACACAAATAATTAGGAAAGAAACTTACCTTCACCTTTCCTTTCTCCTCTACAGCTCCATAACACCTACGGATATTAAAAAGTTTGCAAATCTTGTGCCAAGTTCAACTGAGCCCCCCAGCATAAGTGTTGTGGTATCTCCACAGCTCCATATGGACAAAAGCAATGGAGCATATTTGATACAGCACCAATTAATGGTGATAAAGTCATTTGCAGAGGCAAGCATAGAAATGCCAGATTTGTTTCTACTTATGTAGATAAATGCCAACAAAATCCATGCTAATTCCCTAGTCCACAAATCATTAATGAAAGACATACACATTCCAGGTTCAAAGAGTCCTCATTTCCAACTATATCAGCTGATCTTGATTGACGCTATATCTTTTAATTTTTAGTCTAAAATTGCCAGTGTGCATCTCCAGTGCAAAAGCAGAAAACAGAAATGAATCCATAAATGTGGTTAAATGTTAAATGCTAACAAGTTTTAAAATTCTGACCTTTATATCAGATAGCAGATTGTGGACACTGAACATCTCCAGTTACCTATGGTATATTTATATATAATGGAAATAATTCATGTGATCAGAGCACAGTGACATTATCTGCTGCACATAGTGGGTGCCTTATTAATAGTTAGAATAAATACACTTGTTCAAAGCGCTATGTCCTGTGGTTGTTATTTAAGAATTTATCTGCACTCCAGCAATATCCAAGATGCATCTTAGGATGCACTAAATTTGCCATGAGGATCATAAAAGTTAAAAAAAAGAAAACTAGCAGCATGCCTTTAAGAGTGCTCTGCTGACCTAATGATTCTGTGAAAACTCTGTAGCTACGAGCAAAAATGGCAAAGAAACAAATGGTCACAGTGAAGAATCTCTTGACAATAAACTCTGAGTACACTTGTGCAGTCTTAAGCATCACATCAAAGGAAGACAGAGAGAACTCCAGACAGCTTTCTTTTCTTGCTCAATGCAGCACTCAATTTTAAAAGGCACAGAAGCAAGTAAGTCCATTTAAATCTGGAACATGCTACAGAGTACAAGAGAGACACAGGAGGCTTGAGTACAGCAACAACATTTTGGTAGAAAAAGAAAATGCTGGTCAAGAACAAGCAGGTCTTACTCAAAGAATGTATAACAAGTCAATGAATCATTCAGATCCTACAGAGAAAGGATGGAGATGTTGGTCATGACCAATAATAACCTAGAGTTGGAAAATGGCGCTAAAGATGTATAGGCATTGAATGCTGCAGTGAGGGAACACAAAAAAGCAGCACCACCCATGAAAATTAGCTTAAGTCTATAACACACTCACTAACTTTGTAACCCCTTGGAAAAACTACCGGTATCTCACTTGCAGTGTTAATTGGGATTTTGGAGGAAAATACCAAAATAACAGCAAATTTGATACAAGCAATCAAAAACTGATAGAAACTGAGTGATTACATTGTCACTCATTATGGTATATTAACTGGAATGGCTTTGGATCATACTTTCAGAGATAGGTTCATGTGTGGTCTGACAGATGAAAGGACCTAATTTAAGCTGTTAAACACAGTACAAGTGACTTCTATGGAGATGACAGCCAGAAATATAACAGAAGCATACAGTCGAATAAGGGTAGGATATGGTAGGGCACAAAGGAATGTTGATGAACAGAGAGACTTAGGGGTCTAAGTCCACAAGTTCCCTGAAAGTGGCAACACAGATGAATAGGGAGGCAAAGAAGGCTAATGGTATGCTTGCCTTCATAGGTCGGGACACAGAATATAAAAGTTGGGATGTTACATTGCAACTTTACAAAATGCTGGAGTAAAATGTGCAATTCTAGTCACCACACTTTAGGAAGGATGTGACTGTGTCCGAGAGAGTGCAAAGGAGATTCACCAGGACGTTGCTTGGATTGGAGGACTACAGCGATGGAGAGAGGTTGGATAGGCTGGGCTTGTTCTACCTGGAGTGAAGGATGCTGATGGGGGGGGGGGGGGGGAAGCTGATAAAAGTATGTAAGGTTCTGAAAGGCATAGATAGGGTAGATAGTCAAAATGTTTTGCCCCATAGTTAGGGTATCAAAAATAAGAGGGCATAGTCTTACCATGAGAAGATGGGGATTTAAAGTGGATCTTTAAGTGGTTGATATCTGGAACTCAGAGGTGGTGATAGGATCAGATACAATTACGACGTTTAAGAGGCAGTTAGGCGGACATTTAAATAGGCAAGGATCAGAAGGATAAGATCAAATGGGATTAGTGTAAATGGGCAAAAATGTTGGTGTGGATGTGGTGGGTCAAAGGGCCCACTTCTGTGCTGAATGATTCTATCACCATACACCTATGCTCATTAGCACACATGGAATGTTACAAAACTTCAGATGACATATGTTAATTAATTTGGCATCTTTGCTACAAGCAAATCCAATGAGACATAACAACTTTAAGGTCGCCATTCTGACTGATAGAAAGTGATTAGAAATGCAGCTTGACACCGCTGTAGATCGTTACATAACGGGTAAGGAAAAAAATATGACAAGCAGTTTCAGTCATCTACCCTAAGAAAGAAACAAGGTCCTTCTTAAGATTTAAAGGTCAAGTTTTGAAATGGAATGATGCAATGCATGTAATGCTACAATGGTCAGTGTCTCATGGACAATGCCATAAAAGGGAAATATTGTTTAACAAGCCTGGAAAATTTTTGGCAGGTCTAATGCTCAGACTGATGCACTACTCAGATTACCACACAAATCATCTGAAATTAGCAGTGAAAGTTCAATTTCAAACTGTGTACAGCGTTTCCTGCTAACAGCCACCAGGACTGCTCAGCAAACTCAGCGTGATTCACAGAACAACAGCGCATAGCCCAAGCATATGTCACTTTTAAAATAAGGGTTACATTCCTGTGTTTTGACTGGTGGACCAAAAGTTCCATAATGAACCTGTGCTGTGCAGGGTAACACTAAGTACCAGTATATTGATTCTTCCATATCCATATTTCCCTGCTTCCAGAGGGCAGTGTCGTAAAAAAGTCTTGAAGAAGTGTCACAAGGTTATTCTAGCTTCACAATGAATCACTGGCTAACTTCCTGATTAAATACCATACAACTTCACACTTCACTACTGGTTTTACTCCAGTGAAGCTGGTAATGAATTGTCATTTACACACACAATTGAGCTTGGTACAGCCTAACATAGTGGGGAAAGAGGCAGTAATTGAAGCAAAGTGCCACATTTCAAGGAAAAGAAAAGCAATTATGACTTTCTGAGAGAGTTAGACTCATCAGGCCAATGAGCAATGGGACCTTGGTGAACTTACCTAAATCTGTAGCCCAAGAAGATATTTAATTTGTCCCATAAATCATGTCAGAAATGTCCACGTAGATCAAATAATAGCAAGAGATCTACCTGTAAAGACCGAAGTGATTCATGATGATAAATCTATTCCTGACATCAACATAGAGTCAACTACTGTCAAGAGTCATAATAGCAGTGAGTTAAGTCAAGAAGCTGCACTTTTCTCGGTAATGGAACAAATACAATGTCAGAAACAAGGACAAATCTGAGAAGATCAAACTAATTAAGGAAGCCAGTAAACAGACCGAATCTGTAATGGCAGTGTATACTGGTGAAAAGTATTTTCACAAGTATTCTTCAGAGGGGAAGCAGTTTAGTGTATTTTGTAAATAATTATGTAAAAAGGTCATGCAGAGAACTGGGATTCCATTCCATATATAATTTATATATGATACAAGCACAATGCAGAGAGTCCCTTGCTATTGGAGTTAGAATAAACATCCGAGCTTGAATTTTGTGTCCTGTAACTGTTACTGTAAATAGCTATAGTAAATACCTACACTCCAGCAATATCCCAAGTTTACCTCAGGCTATATCACTTTGTGCTTGATGTTATCCATTGCCAGCAAATACTGTAGATGAGGCAGCCAAGGACAGAGTCATATGGATCTTTGGAGGCAAGTGTGCCCGAGGGGAAGAGAAATCACTACTGTAGATGTACTGAGTGCAATCAGATAGGGAAGAGTGAGACCTTAAAATGAGACTCAAATAACCTGGACAATAGAGCAGAGGCACAGAGGAGGATAGAGTAATCAACCATGTTAAAAACCGATAAGAGGCAAGGTGAAATAGTACATCATGAATACTTAAAGGATGCCATTTGTGACTGTTGTTATAGTGACTTCAGTGCTGCTATAGAGTTAAAGGAAAAATAGACCTGGATTTGTTCAAGGCCGTCAAAAGCGAAACAGTCATAAAAATGTTTCGGCAACACCCAAGTAGTAGAATCAATGTTGCTGAGAAATATATTTGACTGAGCAGAATTATTATGTAATTTAGAGCTCAAATGCTGACAGTCATTTAGGTTTTCAATATATATCTGAAATTGCAATTCACTTCCGTATTCTGTCTTGCCCATTTTGATATTTTTAACTGTGACAGAATGTGTACTTCTTAATCTCCAAAGTTATACATTTGGGAATTATACAAAATTTCATTACCTATTGATTACATGATTTAAAAGATGCTCCTTAAACATCCAGCTCCATCTTTTTATTGTACTTAACAAAGATGATTTGAAGGGTTTAATGCATACTTGAAACCACCCAAAGCTACGGATATCTTCAAGTGCATTAACTCGGATATATAATGTTTCATAGAAGTTGATCTAGGAAAAAGAAATTAAAATACATTCATTATGGATTTCCAGCTTCTGCATTTTCCTTTGATTACATCTTTTCCTCAAGGCACGTCCCAGATTTTTTTCCCCCAACTGTTTCAGGCACTCAGTACTGAGACCAGTACAATTAACTCAATAAAGTATTAAAATAGTGGTCTATAAAATGGGTTATGTCTATTGAGTAACATGGCAGATGAGAAAGACTTTGCTTAAATGTTTGCTTGCATAAATATCTCTGTACTATATACACAAATATTCATCAATAATGAAATGTACATTTAACTATTGTATTTTCATAAAGTTTGGCTACGGTCATAAGTTTAGGACCATGCCTGTGATTTTTCTCTCGGGTACAGATAACCTAGTTGTTGCAAAAATGTTCATTCTCTTTCACTTAGATATGTGCATTGTCACTCAACATGTAACTACATAATAATCACTTGTGATTCAAACCAGTGTGTCTTTCACATATTTCCATTGTTTTAAAATTGAAAAAGAGGGAAGGCCTGATCAGTTGAGTCCTTAAGCTACAGTTTCACAAGCTGAAATAACTGTACAATTATGGTTTGCTCAAATTAAATCAGTACAATTTTACACAGTAACACAAAATAATGATATACAGTACAACACCAATTTATACAGCACCAATTCAAAAGCAAAATATCACAGATATAAGAGGTAGAGAAGCACAAAGGGAAGGAGAAAAGAAATGGCCTAAAACAGGTTGGAAAGCAAGAGAGATTCAATAACAAAAGGGTTAATTGCACAAGGCAAAAGGATTTCTGAAATTACCACACAGAAATATTACGAATGCTGAAAATTCCGATCCCCTGAAATTGTTGAACCCAGGTATTTGAGACTGGAAGGCTGTAACATGCTAATCAAATGATGAAATGCTGTTTCTTTAGCTTACATAGAGCTTCACTGAAACAGGATACAGGTCAAGGACAAGGAGGTCAGAGAAGAAGTGGAATGGTAAATTAATGTAATAGGGAACCAAAAGTTCTTGATCATGCTTATGGACTTAATGAAGGTGTTCCACAAAATAATAATCACCCATTCAATCAGTAGCGGTCTCCCACTGTAGAAGAGGCCACACAATGAACAGAGAATACCATATACTATATTGAAATAAGGACAAGTACTGGGAAGTGTACTTTGAGCAATGGTATTGGAACAAGAGGACGTAAAAAGACAAGAGTTGCATTAAGAATGGCTAATCCATCAATATTTTAGTCACATTTAATTTGAAAACGCCAAAATACTTAAAAAGTTCAAAAGTCAATACCAAAATAATTTCCACCTGTTTAGAATAAATTTCAGCAATAATCACTCGTATTTTTCAAATCTGTGGGGCTACACATTGCTTCATACACTCAACAATACTGGTGAATTTTATAAGGGTCATGCATGAAGAACGCCAACTGGACATGGCAAAGAAAACAAACTCCAGTCAGACTGCACATTCAGGAGATATCTAAACTGGAAGAGGAAGCTCAGCACTACATCAGAGCCTGATGCTTCCAGATTAATTATTTCTGTTACCTGGAGGCTCCTACACAATCACTTTGCAGTTTTGACAATCTCAAGAATAGTGAAAATGTTGGTCATAGTCTAACAATTACCTACTTTTAGCTTCAGCTGCACATTAGAAAATTACTGTGTGAAAAATGCTACCAGATGGAGAAATGGAGACAAATATTTTGTATTCATTTCAACAGCAACTGGATGATGTGATTGAGGGGCATTAGGATCTCTATAGGTATTACGAATTAATGATAAAGAACTGAATAGCTTTCCTCAACTTTAGTTATCACCAGTTACAATAAACAGGCAAGTAACTGTGCTAAGTTTTATGCTTTAATCTGCCTTTTAAGCTTCATTCATTACATTTTGGATTCCTTCTTGTAAAATACCATGCTCCATCTGAGAGAATTTACAAGTTACTTCTCCATTTCTGAGACTGGCCATCCAAAGCTACTTCCTTCTTGGGGGCATCCATTTATTTTGCTGATTTATCCTACCTGTTCTCTATATTGCACCAGCTGTGGAGGACATCTTGGTAATCCATAGCCTGTTTGAAACTTCAATTCCTCTGAAGAAAGAGAATGATGAAAGTGCCTCATGAATTCCAGTCTTTCATTCATCCATAGATAACTATAACAGTTAAGTGAAAATTGATACTCCTTTGCTTTGTCAATAAGTCTTTTCACTCTGTCCATGATTCTTTGACGCATCTCAGCCAGATCACTCATTTTGTCCACTTCTTGCTGCAAGCAAAAATTAAATACAATCAAACGTTTGCTATGATACGAAAAGGGAACAAATGTGGAGTATTTTTTGGCCCGTGCCATGCAACTTTTCTAGAAGTAGAGTTCACCAATCAAAATGCTTCACAAGTTAAATATCAGACAAATGTCATGAAATAGTTACCAAACATTGAACAACCCTTGAACAAACAAGTACGTGTGTTAAATTCAGTTTCCATTGATTAATTATCAATAAAAAACTGTGTTCAAGGCCATTAAAAATGCTACATTGAGACTCAGTGCTTTATGGTAATACCTTCCCTTGCTTATAGACATCAATAAAGAAGATGGAGTACTATTTCATTGTTTCTTTTTGGTGCCTTACAAATTGTCCAGCGATTTGAACTGGTAACTCTGAATTGACAGCTACTGCACTCGCCGCTATCATTCCTCATAGCTTCACTATAAAATTTGAAAGCACCCACTGCTCACAACTATCCCAGCGTTGGTTCCATTGTTGTCATTATGGTGCAATAATTCACCAGATGCAGCCCAGTCATGAATAAGGGAGCTGCAGTAAAATTGAGGCCCTGAAAATAACTGATTTGGCAATATACCCTAGATTCTGCTTTGTTGGCCTCAGATGTCTTTTGGATATGAATCAATTAACTCACAGTGATCTTTCAACTATACTTTCTAAGGGCTAACTTGAGTAAATGTGACTGATTTTCTTATTTTAAAGAGGAATTATCTTATATTTATGGATAATGAATTTCATTTACTGCTCAGTCAAGATTCAGATCTTGTTGAGGTCTACATCTTGGTTGTCTACTTTGAGCTTCACTAACTTGGCACAATCTAAAAAAAATCTAAAAACCACCTTGAACTTCAACATTTACTGTACATCGACCTGAAACAGGAGCAACCCCAGACAACAACACAGGTGCGCATTATCTCCCGTACTGCAATCCAACTCCCATTGTGACAACTAGCTACTTATTTAACAAGTTAAATATAATTTTTTACTAATCAAGATAACACAGAATATATCCGGTGTTGATCACTATATCAAAAAATAGTGTGCATTATTTATTTGGTCTGTTCAATGTGACTCATCCAACCTGCTTGAGAGAGGTGATTCCTTTAATTTTTTTGTTTACTGTGGTTAGGTCATTCAATTTGTAATCATCTCCTCCTCCCTTTGGAATACAGCAGATATGATTGCCCATTTCTAGTCTGCTAGAATCTTCCCCAGTATTCAGATGCTTCCTCAAAACTGTCACTACATCTGAAATCTCTTCCTTTAAGTATTAAAGGCAGTTTAATATATCTGCCTCTATACTTCAATCCATACATAAACTTTGCTTCGCTAATCCAGAATCCTGTACCCACATAATGAAGATTTAAAGTTGAATAATCGACCTATTCTTTCTATTTTCTAGTAGATTCAGGGAAAATGGGGCAAGGATGAATAATGCTGAGCCCCTGCTATAAGCATAGTTGTTGGAATTTTCATTCACATTCAGTTGGAATTTCATTACACATTGTAATCTGATTTCCTTTTTATGCTGTCTGTGGCTGAACAAAGCAAGAAGAATCTGAATAAAAAGAAAGGTGCTGTTGGTTGTCAGTTGGGCATAAAATGCATGGAGAGAATTTTAAAATCACTTTCAGAGTATTTGGCTATTTTAGTGGAACTCCAACAAAATCAATTTACCAACTAGTTCCAATTAGAAAATCTCTTTTACTTCATTTAAATACCAAATATGCATTTTTAAAAAATTTATTAGGGATATTCAGTACCTATTCCTTTAAAGAGGAAGAATTATAAATATAATTCAGGAAGCATGGACACTTCAATCAGCAGAGGTATCTGGCATTCACCGAGGTACCCAGCTCCTCAATCTCTCAACAGAATAGAGTAGTCCCATCCCCTTCTGCCTCAGCTATTTACCATCAGAATTCTCATCCATGGCTTCATTACCTCTGGATGTCCTTCCTTTGCTGTACTGTCCTATGCCCTCTGAATTTTGTTTCAATGCTCTACTTGCCAATAGTGTTGCTCAAACCCCTGTAAAACTGAGGACACAAAAACTCTGATACTTGATATCAACTTGCACTGCTACCCACTGCGCCAGCATTTGCTGACCTATATTGGCTTGCGTTTAATTAACTCAATTTTTGAAGTGTTCATCCTCTTTTTTTAAAAATCCCTCCTTCTTTCTGTAAACCTCTTCAGCCCTTCAAAATATCAGTGTTGCTTTAGTTCTAGCCTTCTGATCATCCTCACACTAACTCGCTCCAAGAGCAGCAGCAGTACTTGCAGTTGTTAAGGCCCCAAACTCTAGAATTCCTTTTCTAAACTTCTCTGCCTCTTCTTCCACCAAGTACCTCAAAATTTAACTCAATGCTCTGATATCTCCTCATGCACTTCAGTGATAAATTTGGTTTGAAAATTCTCTTTCCTGCTAATAACTACAAAAATGCGAAGTTTTGCTACTTCTCATCTTGTGAGGACATAGAACCACTGCACCATCTGTTTCTCCTGCCAGTGTCAAAAGAAATCAATATGATGCTCAGCATGTACCAGGCTCCTTTATGGTTACATTGGGGGATTAATACAAGAGCCATTTGCGTACTGTCAGAGAGAAATTAGTCACATATTTCATTCTTTTTCTAATAATCAAAAAACTGCAAATGTTGCAAGTGTGAAACAAAAAGAGATGCTGGAGACACTCAGCAGCTCTGGCAGCAACTGTGGAAAAAGAAAGACTTAATGTTTCAGGTCAAAGACCTCATCAGAACACTTTTAAATCAACTTGGTCAACAGGATGAACTTTCACCGAATGGCAGGATTTCTCCAAGTACAAGATGCAGATGATTGCACCTGCATCACCATCCACATAACCTTTGCCAAACATTTATCTTTGACAGATAATTGTTTCATTTATTCAGAATCTGGCACATGTTAGGGAATCCTGTGGTCTTAGGTATATAGATACAAGTTTCTTTTTTTTAAATTGAAATTAACAGAAAAATACAGTTACCTGATAGGTCTCAATTTTTAGATGATTTGCAACTCTTTTTATTTCAGAGGCTATTTTGTAAGCATCATTTATTAATTCTTCCATGAGATCATAGAAATTATTATTCACTTCCAGATCCAAGGGAGGACTGAATGACAATTCACAGCCACTAAGAACCAGCTGTACTTCAAACTGTGGTGATGATTTAGGTGAACTTTCTGTACATTCCATTAGATATTGGAGGAAGGATTTAACGGCAATATAGAATCCATCTAAAATGATGTGGTCAATGTACTCAGTGTATACCTTCCATTCATTAGCTTGTGGATTTGCATGGAACAAATGAAGATTTTCCTATAAAATGGGAAAAGTACCAAATTAATTTATTAGAACAAGTAATGACTAACTAGAGATATATTAAGCTGAACACTTGAAGAAAATATGAAGGTACTTTGGTGTCTTTTGTAACTGACAAAAATAGAGGTCACTACTAATACTTTGTCTGGTCATGAAAGTCACATTGATTGGAATCTTTCAATAGTTAAACATTAGGCAAGTGTAAATATACAGATCAACTCAGATTGCAATTCAGGGGTAATACTTCAGCTAAATCATAAAATGACTAGAATGGTTTATACCTTTGGTACAAATACTATATCATTTTCAATAGCAAAATAATTTTCGGTTAGGGAAGTAGGTTCGTAATAAATATATCACTTCAGGGCATTAAACAACTGAAGCAACAATCAACTGTTAATTTAATCTTAAAAATGCATCAAAGGTTCAAGTTCAGACTTAGTGCAGAACAAAATTCAAAATGTTAGATCAATAAGTTACATTAAATTTAAATTTAATTTACAAAGAAATTTCCAATCTCTAAATAGTGGGAAATCAGGCATAATTCACAAAGGCATACTAAGGGAACATTTCAGTGCTTGCTAATGCATAGTTATTAATGCATTGTCTATGTTGCGAGCAATCACCTTGTTCACATCAGTATGTAACAGCATTAATCTGGAAATACTTGATATAACAGAATTCCTTAAAACAACATCTTTATATACAGATTTCTGAATCATTAGGGATAGGGGAGCAACCAGCTGTTCTGCAAAAATATGGATTGGCAAGCTTTGCAAACCCAAAGTTTTTTTTATATATAAATGATTATCACTTCTTTTCCTCCTCTTTCTGCAAATTGATTGTGGCTTTTTTTTAAACAAAAGAATCAGATGATTTCAAAAGCTAATAATGCAAGGCCAGAGCAAAAATTCTTTACAATTGAGTGGCAATGAGAACTTTGTCTGCTTGTCAATCCAAAAGCAGGTCACCTATACCACAGAGCATTATGTACCCCAAGCTTTCTTCAAATAACTACATCAAATGCACATTTATAGAATATGATGCATAACAACTCTGACCTTGACTAATTGGTGAATGGTTTTCCCTCCATCTTCAACTAATTTATAGTATTTTACCATAATTTTCTTTCCATCAAGGCAGAGCGAAGCTATTTGACATTTTTTTTGCCAAGACGACAACATTTCATTCCAGTCATGCACTATTGTGTGTATTGTCTCCACATTATACTTAATTTTCTGCATCCTGCTGTTCAGATCTTGGATCAGATCTTTAGTCTGCTGAATATATACCCATGGATCCTCAGTCTGCCATGTTAGGGATTCTGTAGCTGGTTTCAGTTGTTGGTTTACTTTCTCCAGTTCACCTTCTACAAGTGGATATTCTACTTCCAGTACTGTAGTATGAAGATTGTTGTACAGCTCAGTAATGAGCTTCCAGTTTCCAAAGAACTACCAAAGGAAAACACTGAAAATTGAAAAAAATCTACAGATCCTAGAAATCTGAAAGAGAAGCAGTGAATTCTGGAAATACTCAGCATGAAGTGTTAACTCTGCTTCTCTGCGTAGATGCTGCCTGACCTGCTGAGTATTTCCAGCATTTTCTGTTTTTTTTTCCAAAAAAATCCTTGCCAGTTTGTCAAGCAAAGCAAAATATTTCTTCTTAAGTTATATTATGATTAAATGTGAATTTCCTCTTGGTAACAGTTAAATCTAAAACTTAGAGGAGATTCCTACTAATGGTACCACTGAAGTTTATCATTGATCTAGAAACTTATTTCTCGATCATATATATAATAGCAAAAATTAATGTCATTAATCTATAATTTTCCTATGCATCACTCAGTTAAATAAACCATAAGGTCATAAAATAAATACATGTGTTATCTATAAAATGCTTTATCTTAAATAATCACAAGGGCTTCTGCCTGTGCTATCCTACCCAGCAGTCAAATAGCTATTCTTTGTTAAATGAATTTAATATCAATCCTAAATTTGAACAACCCCACCTTAATCCCATGTTCCTTTTTTCAAATCACCATTGCTTAACTTGTTGGATTTACTTTTTCTATAAGGTTTATTGTTTCAGAACCCTCTGAGGATACCTAGAGTCAGAAATTTATGACACAAAAGAAAGCCATGTAGCCCCAAGTGTTGCACTCACAAGAATACAGACTAAATACTTATGGAGTACTTTTTTTTTAAAAATGCATTAAGGATTTCTGCCCCCGCCAACCTTGCTGGCAGATCTCCACTAACTTGAGTTAAAATGCTTTTTTTCTTCAACTCCTCTCCAGTCCTTCAATTACCTTAACTCTACTTCTCCTGGGTTATGATCTCTCCTCAAAGAGAAATGTGACCTTCACATTCACCATTCTAGGCCTCTCAACTCTACACTCAATTAAATTTCAACCACAGTCCCAAAGGAAACAATGCCAATCTTGCATCATATCTAATATTTGCCAGTCCTCAAAATATCTTAATGGAACACTTTTCTTGGACTATCCCATGATTTTATAACAAAGTGACTAGAGCTAGCATTTTAAGCAGTTCCAACTTGACCACCTCAACCTATTTTTCTGTGTATCAGCCTTTGTAATCTCTTTATCTACCTCCCTTACTATTTTCGAGAAAGGTTTATTGTCCAAATCCTCCAGAATTCATCTTCCAGCAAACATTACCCACATTGCTCTAGATAGAACTCCATTGACATTTTTCTATCCCCGACCAGTCTTCTTGTAATCTACAGCCTACAGTCCTATCAACCACATAGCCTTTTTTTTTGTACCTTTTAAGGTTCATAATCATAGGTTTCTGAATTATCTCGTAACATTTACCACTGATGCTGGGAATGAAGGCCTTATGGCCTATCCTTGAATACCCACAATGCTACAATGTATACCTTGTATGATAACTTAGGTGTGGAATGCACATCATGAATGCATAACAAAGTGCTATAATCATTGTATGTTTGTACAGTTGCATGTGCTGTACGTTCAGAGAATGAATCACCTTGTGATTGGATCTATCTTTAGGTGTGGTTTCCTAAATGTGCCTCAAGTGGTACCATCTGGAAACCTACAATCCTTATGCGTACTCATGCATGAACTACCTATGCCTTCTGTCAATGGAGAAATACATAAATCCTGTTCTTCTGAAGAGCAAATGCATCAAGATGTTGTAAGCTCTGAAATATTGCAGGTATCCCCTTCTCCAGCCAGTGACAATAGAATTAGATACAACCACCATGGTGCAATTGGAGCACCACATGGCTCATGTACTATTTCTACTACTGTATAGAAATACTGCATAATTTACATTTACAATAGTGCATAGTTTAATTACATAACTCAGTATTCTATTTGATTTAAGTATTTAGCCAAAACATGTGAGACAAAGGCTGTGAAATCTGGCTGCGTAGTGCCAGATGCCTGGATGCGACAGTTAACCACTTGGTTTCCAAAATGGTGACCAATGCCCGCAGCAGATTTGTGGTGTAAGTTGGGCTGTTCATCATGATGGTAGGGCCTCCAAAACCTTTTACAAATTAAAGTAACCAGATGAACGCACAAGGATGCAATCCACATTTAATGTTAGCACTGACAAAATGGGCCTCAACAATAGAATTAACTCTGGGTTCAACTCATAAGCAGATTCCACCACGTAGCAGCGGGTAGTGCTCCCGAGTTACTAAAAGGTTCAATTGCAATTAGAGTAAGAAATTGTTTGATGTGCTCCCAGCGACATCACTGTCTGTTCATTTTCAGAAGGATGGATTTTGAATTTTTGCTTCAAATTCTATTTCTTCCCAGCCATAATTATTTTGGTCACAATTCCTCCATGAGTGCACAATGGTGAGAATGAAAACAGACAATACTGTTGTACAGCAACCGATCAGGAAAGGGAGTAGGAGAAAGTGGCAGAGGAGAGAAGGGCCCTCAACAGGATGTTCAGGTAGCAATAGTTCAACTCAACTAGGAGCATCAAATCAATTGATTTCACTTTGTCCAATGTCTGAAACAGATATGCTTTTTACTACAGCCACTACAACTGCAAAGCAGGACCAGAACAATAATGTTAACCTCCAAATCTGACACTTCTGGCTCTTTCCTGGCTGGAGAGTGGGATATTGGCAACATTTTAGAGCTTACAACATTTTGCTGCATTTGGGAAGTCATTGATGCTTTTTAGAAGAACAGGATTTATGTAATTCTCCCCTGACAGAAGGCATTGGCAGAGCATGCATGAGTACTCATAAGGATTGCAAGTTTCCAGATGGTACCACTCAAGGCAATTTAAGATACCATAAAGGTAGAAAGATCTGATCACAAGGAGATCCATTCTCTGAATGTACAGCACATGCAAATATAGCAAACATACAATGTTCATTATGTTTGCTGTGCATTCTGATGCGCCCTCCACAGTTGAGCTATCACACCAAACATAGAATTGTTGATCCAAGCTAAAAATAGTAGGCAATATAAATATGACAACTATACCTTAGTCACTTTTGATTTTACACCTCAACAGCAAAAACATGGTTTATGAATCCATTTAAGTGCACTAAGCAGTTAATAAATATTCATTTACACAAATGAAATTTGTGTACAGATCTTTCACATCTCATTCCTTTTTGTTTAAGCAGATCATTTCAGTGACTTCAAAAGTTACTATAATCCCTACCCAAAAGGGATTTTCAACATAACAGCTGACCCATACCCCTGTTGCTATTTTAACCAGCACAACAGTTTCAACATCACAGTTGATGGAACAGCTGCTGCCACACAAATATTCACACAACATGCTTCAGCAGATGATAACCAATTGATCGCTTCTTATTAGATGTACAATTGAAAACCACCACATTGCATTAAAACAGTACCAAGGCCATTGGTGCAAACCTTTATGCAGGGAGGGTTACATTGGCAATCAAAATTACTTCAGAGAGCTACTCATGCAAATATGAACATGCCAAGCATCCTAGAGGTCTTTACAGCTGTCAGTATGACAGCATTCAAACACTTGGGAGACCAGCAGCTGAATGCAAACTTCCTGTATTTTCTCAACAGCTGCTGTAAATCAATGCTGAACCTAGTGCAAGTTCAACAATTCTTTTCTTTTCAATGGAAAGGAGCAGTTACAAAGGATGGAGCATGTTTCAGGTAATTTATATTTTCTTTTGAATTAATTGATTTAAATGTATTTATTAGTTTTAAATATTTGATTTATTAGTTGAGCTATTTTTAAATAATTTAACATATTAGCAACTATCATAATGTAACTTCTGAGTATTTTCATTATGAATGCCAGAGCCATTAACAAGCTCTATGTAGCTCATCCAACAAACCGCAAGATATGTCAACTAGTTTACTTATTCACATTTAAGTATTTTGAAAGGATATGTAAACATCAGCTAGAATTTCTGTAATAAACCATTACCAATGTACCTCTGCCACACAAAATCGTATATAAGCAACCAGATAAAAGTAAAATCTATATATATTTACCCTATGAAGGATCTCTCTTTTCATATATAAATTTAGTGCTGTGTCCGATATGTTAAATCCTTTCAGTAACCCAAGGTACTTGACCTCACGAAGTACAGATGAAAGCTGAAAGTAAGTGATAATTTGTTTCAGCAATGTAATTGCCTCTTACATAATAGAAAATACCTGTAACATAATCATATACCAGGTAACTCCAAACTCAGTGGCTAGAATATAATAACCTCAGGGCTGAAGTTCACAAAGTATAAACCAGATTCTTTGTTCCAACAAAGAAATGGCTGAGTCAAGTTTGATTGGCAAATAGTATCTAAATTTTCTGTCCACATCATGTAGATTTCTTCTTCATAATGATCGATCAAAGTCAACAATCTGTCACATTTCTGGAAAACCACGTTTGCTTCCTTTGTTTGCAGACTTCTAAAGATATACAATATTTAAGATATTTTAAAATCCTATAATGATAATTGTGATTTGAAAAGTAATTTGTTGAAACAATTTCTCAACTTCAAAGCACTGCTTACGGATGAATAATGTGTTGAAATTCTTTCCTCTGACTTAATATCCTTTCACGAAGCTCTTGGGAACACTTCAGGTTGCCTGCTATCATTGGCATATTCTTATGCAATACATTATTCCTCTTCACCTGCTGAAAGGTTGATGTTAAACAAAAATAAAATCAAAAGCAATTAAATGATGCAAGGTCAAAACCAATGTTCAAGACATGTACTTTTATTATTAGAAATGTGACATGAACAGAAGAAACAAAATTATTCAAGCAAAAACTGAATATCAAGTTATTTCTGATTAAAATTTAATTTCATCAATCGTTTAGCATTTTTTCCACATTTAATTGTTATGTTCAGTATTTGAGAAATACTTATTGTAATGGCCTGAATTTGACTCAGGAAGGTAATAACAGATTGCTGATAGCTATAATCCATTACCATCTTTTTGGGGTGTGGCCATTGCTGGCAAACCAACATTTATTGCCATCATTAGTTGCCCTCGAGAAGGCAATAACCTACTTTCTTGAAATATTGCAATCCTTCTCATAAAGTTACTTGTTCAATGGTTTTGGGAAGGGAGCACCAAGATTTGGACACAATGTGATGAGGGAATTTCCAAGTTGAGTCTATTTCTGATATTTGCCATTACAGCAGGCTCCAAATGGTGGAAATATGGAGTTTTTTTTAATGTGGTTTGATATCATTCATTAACTTTTAAGGAAAAAGTTTATTACTTTATTTCAGATGGCTCACAGCAAAGCTCCTCTCACATACATTTACAGCATCTCTCTTATAAGGTTGATACCAACTATGGTTTCAAGATTAATTTTTCATACACCGTTAAGTGAGAGACATAGTTATAGGTAAAGTGAATGTTTGCATTCCAGACTTGGGTTACATTCAAAGCATGGACAACCTTACTGAATTATCTTGAGACTTAATAGGAAGGATATGCCAGTGTAGGAGATGCAACAACTAGACTTCCAAAAGTCCTTCAATAATGTAGGTGCATGATTCAGTTCACTGCACAAGCAGCCTGGAAGTTTAGCAAAGTGATAACCAGACTCGGAATAATTCCGATCCTGGAGTCCAAACTGTCTCTGTGGTAGTGAACAGTGGTCCCATGACCAGATTCTTTGTAATACTACTTCCCACCTTTTGGTTGTCTGAATTTCAAATTTTGCAGATGACACTAAATTAAGCCTCTACTTAGTGTTAGTTGATGGGAAACAATTGAATTAATTTGAAGATTAGGCATGCTATTGACAAATAAATTTCAGTATTGTTAAGGGAGACTGCATATTTTAGTAGCAAAAATAAGCAGCCCAAAAATGTGTCCAAGTGGGGCAGAGCCTATAGGATACAGATATAATTCATTCAAGATAGTAAGAGAGTCATTGCTAGAAGGATAGAAAATTAAAGCATTTCTTTTCTGTTAAATGTAGACAACATTTGTTAGACAACATTTGGAAGTCATTTTATTATAAAAATATGGAAACAGTGAAAAAACTACAAAAGATTTAATAAAATGATACAAGAACCTAGTTTTATCTGTCAGAAATTGCTGGATTTCCTTTCTCCAAAGACTAAGGAAGTAACCTGTTGATTAACATAGAATTGTCACAATACTAAAATGGCATTTAGCCTATTGAATGTATGCTGGCTCCTGAAGGAGCAATCTTTAGTGCTATTTCCCCACTTTTTCCTAATAGTCCTGTAAATTCTCTCTCTCAGGTGCCTGTCCAATACTCTTTGAAAGGTGCCGACTGTTTGTGCCTACCACATATTTAGGGCAGTGAAGATCAGATCATAACTACTTTCTGTTTAAAAGATGAGTTTTCATCAGATCCCTCTTGTATCTTCTGCCCAAAATTTAACCAGTTTCCCTGATCCATAGAAAAAAAAATCAATAATGAGCAGCTCCCTCTATCAACACTACTTTATACCCCTCTATCAAATCTCCCCTCAATCCTGATTTCTCCAGTCCAAACTTGCAGTTGAAATCTCTTGTTCCAGGGGCCATTCTAGAATTTTTTAAAATCTAAACACCCTCTCTAGGACAGTCACTTTGCTCCAGGGTGTGGTGAACTGAATTGGACACAATACTCCAGTTGTGGCCTCACCAATACTTTACATAGGTTCAGCAAAATTTCACTGCTTCTTTGATTTATTCCAGAATCCCTCAAGGTTTACTATCCACTCTCTCAGCATACCCATTCATTTATAAGGATGAATGCACACATTCACCCAGGTCCCTCTGTTCTGGCACATCATTTAGAACAATGCCATTTAGTCTGCATCATCCCTCTTTAATCTTTAAACATATTAAATTTCACATGCCATTTACCTGACCATTCTGCCGGCCTGCAGCTTCTTATCCTCTTCACAGTTTCCCATACATTCAAGCTTTGTCATTCATAAATTTGACAATTTTATTCTGCACACCCATTTCTAAGTCATTAACGTATATCAAAAGGATGCAAATGCATGGGTAGCTCAGGGAGGGTTTACTTGTTCGATCCAGTGAGAAAAGTTGGACACACTGGGCTTGTATCTGCTGGAATTTAGAAGAATAGGAGGATATATTTGAATGAAACATTAACTCTGTCGAGACCCTTCAGGAATTTGTAATGTGGAGAGCATTTTTCTTCTTACAGGAGAGCCTAGAAGTAGGAGTCACTGTTTAAAAATAAGGCTGATCCAGCTTTAGACCTCTCTTCCTCATTGGGCACTAGATTTTTTTAATATTAAGGAAGAGATAGACCTTTGATGCAAGAACATGAAAGGTTACCAAGGGAAGGCAACAATGTGGAGTTAGTTACAACTACATCAGCCACCACGGTGTGGGAAAGCTCTGCAGGCTTGAGGAACCGAATGGTCTACTCCTACTCCTTGTATACTTGTGAAAAACAAAGTCAGTCTTCAGCAGACACTGAGGGGAAAAAAAACAGAACAGATGGTGGGTCCATGGCTGTGACTCAGTCACCTATTGCTCTAATTTTCTGGTTTTGGTTCCTTAACAATAATTTTATGGGCAGACAAAGACCAAAGTAAACCTACAAGAAAGAAAACTAACCCACTGGATAAAGCACTCTGCAGTTTAATAAAACATATTTTCACTGACAATGTGGTCAAAATCTTCACAATTTTGAAAATTATGCAATTGCTGATTATATCAACTGTTAAATCCATAAGCTAATTCTTGTATTTTATTTGATCCCATACAGGGAGTCCACAGTAAACAGTCTGCAATGCTGGGGTTAATAGTCGTGGAGTATCCCAGCAAAACATTTTTAATACAATCATGGTTGTGCTCATATGCAGTTGCACAGAATAACTGAAAAAGTGTGGCTTTTAGGTAAAAATGGTTTAGATGATTCAGGGGAACATAATTGAATAACATAATGAAAACATTTCAAAAGTCAGTTTAATATCGTAGATACTGTCCTTATTTTTACTTTGATGTTATATCTTTATAGTTATCTAGAAAAATTAGCTCTGGAAACAAATTGATGACACCCCACTTGCAGGGCAGGCCAACTCTCGAACTTCTGCAAGCAACCATTTTCCAGTTTTCTGATGGTTGTCAATCCAAGCCCACATGCACCAGCCAATCTGGATGCTCTTCACTTGTGCCACCGCTATCTCTCTCTCTCCTTTCTGATCCAGACATCCAGAACAGAAAGAATCAATGCAAGATGGAGCAAGCAGGGAATGATTGTAGTAGAGACTTAAATATTGTGGCTGCTGCAATTTCCACAAAATTATTATAAGTAGGGCCTGAAAAATTTGGATTAAAGAAATGATGGAAATGTCAAGAGGAACAATGCAATTGAAGGATTTCTTTTTAATATATTATAGGTAGAATTTTGAAATGCACATTTGTTAGCTTGTTTCTGCATATATCTGGTGCAAATTTACACAAAATGGATTTGCAACCATAACCACCCCACAATCATCCCCAATTGAAAGCCAGAAATAAAAATTCAGAGAAAAATGGAAATACTGGATGGAATAAATGTCACCAGTGCAGATTAGAGAATAAATCCACAACTCTTGAAACTTCATAAAATTAAAATGCCCCCAAAACTGGTAAATTGAATTATTCAATACTCAAACTCTAGAGATTGTAAAATTAGCAATTTAGTTAATTTTAACATTTAACAGGGAAAAAAATGGAAGAAAAATAAGCAACACACTTTTATGAACCACTTAATAGACGTAAATGTGGCAGTCTGGCAATTCAAGCCTCTTTCCATGCATTGCCATTGTTAAAATAATAACCTAGATATAAATCCCCTCCCACAAAAGGCAACAGGGGCATTAAAAATGAAGAAGGGATGACTCCAACCAGCCTTCTATGCATTCATCTTCTGAATTACAGGTTATATAGTTTCAAAGCAGCCCAGTGTGTGTTGGAGGTTGGCGGCAAACATAACAGTAAAATATTTAAATTAGATTGCTTTTTTAATTAGGCAATTTTTTTAATATATTGTTTCATGGGCTTTTCAGGAGTCAGAATACCATATGAGGCAGGAGTCCACATGTGTCCCGAAGGAGCAGACATGCTCCTCTAGTTTCTCAAGGATGCAATTTATCTGCCTCATACTGCCCCTGGTCGTCTTCTCCCTCCTGCTGCAATCTCACTTCCCACCCAGATGAACTTGCTGCTCCATCCACTCTCCTCCCCCACCCACCCCAGCCCAACCTACTTCTCTAGGCTGTTGCCCTCTACCACATTGACTGCCTGCTAAAGAGGAAACTCAGCACAAATTCAGCACAACCTCTGCAGGCCAAGTTCCTTGGCTGTTTTCTGTATCCCTACGGCTTCCCCAATCCCCTGTAAATACTGAGACCCATATGTTTAACTCCTTAATGCCACAGCAAGGTAATAAAGGTGTGGATCAGAGCTTGGCTTAATAGAATTGGAATGGAATGGAGTATTCTCAGGAATTAAGTGGAAATAAATGGGTTTAGGATTGGACTAAGAAAATTTGAAGTTGTCAGAGTCAGAAAAAGAGAGCAAGGTTTTGCAGTGTTGGCTTTGTCCCAAGAATGAGAGGATGAACTGGTGCAGAGACAAGTTTCTTACGGACACCAAGATAATTACAGCCACTCATATCTGTATATTAGATCATCAAACCAAATGCCATTATTTCTGCAGTTAAAAACCTGTCATGAAGCTAATTCCATTAAGTCAAATGAAGATCTGGACGATATATATTTTATCCTGTTTAATCTAAAACTTTCTGTTCAGGTACTCCTTGATCTTCAAAGCAAATTAATTGAAACAACTGAATATTAATTAATCCTCATATTTCCACTCTACAGTAGCCTGTCATTGTGATACATTGCATTGTTCCAACAGGATACACTGGGTAAGTTAATATCATGAGTGGGATGAATTTCTAACATCCTTAGCAAGGGATGAATACAATCAGAATGTTACTGCAGAGAAGAATACATCGATGTACAAGTATGATGTTAACCATAAGATTGATGTATCTGTATATGCTGCTGATTTAAAAGGACTATGCCTGTAGTTACTGCTGTTAAGTTGCACTGGTTAATCATTTATTAAAATATTCAATAGTAATCCCACAGTTTAGACTCACTTGATTTATCAATTTGTTTTAATGTCATAGACGCTGAGATGCATATTTAAGAAGTTGGTTTTCACTATAATGAATATCATGTCACTCTTTATGCGTAGGAATACACTGTAGCAAATGGCTATAATTCATTTTGTCCAGCCTTTGATTTATGAAATTTCAATTAATGTCTTCCAAGAATGCAGTCCTATTGTAAATCAGAGAATTACTGAACAAAACTGTTCACAATATTCTTCCATCCCATCTGGATTGAAAGTTTCCTCTTGGCATGGATATTCACCTTATGCTGAAACCACCAATGATTCTTAGATTGAAAATAATGCTGTTAATTTAGGTTTGCACTGACAATATCATTCCAATTAAAAGTGAACCTTAGTGAACCAAAGTCAAGTCTACAACATTACAGCATTAAGTGAACTTTTACAGAAGACCAGTCACAACATATACATTACAAGCATGGCACTTGGCAGAAAGCTCTGTTGTCTTGCTTTGGTCATCTACCATGTCATGTGTCAATGACAATTCAGCTTCATTCTTTCTATGTTTCTAGTTTTAAACATTATTTTAGAGACCAGTAAATCCTCATGGCGGTGTGGTTTCCAGCCACAGCTTGCAGATTTCGATGAGCAGTATACAATGTACCTTGGGTGTGGACCTCCCTTTCTAATTGTAAATGTAACATTTTCAATTGAGTTTAACTGTCTAAACTAGAGCTGTTTGAGTGGATAAAAAGGGAACAACATGGTTTTGGACAGCAGATTCCAAAGTACAGTGGTAGAGCATAGGCGTTGGCGAGTACCATCAGCTGAGTATTTCTACCATTTTTTCTGTTTTCTCCAAAATCTAGGGGCTTTGTTTTCTTGCAAGTTGTGCTTATGGTGGAATGAAGCCCCTAACATAATTAGTTACTTCCCTTAGGGTACTGAAGTAATTCAAGGATAATTCATGGCAGGAGAGCTTGGCCCCATGATGTGTTCCTCTTGTATGATGTGGGAAACCTGGGACACTTCTGGTGACCTCATATGTGTGAAGTGTATCCAGCATCAATTCCTGAATGACTATTCTGCAGTGGGAGATGGCAGAGACAGGTAATCTTACAAGTATCTGAATGACCACTTGAATCACCAAGGTTATGGACCAAGTGCTGGTAGATAGTATTCACATGAATGGGTACTGAATGGTCAGTATGGATGTGGTGGGCTGAAGGACCTGCTTCTATGCCTTATGGCTCTGATTCTAAGACTTGGCCAAATTAACCCAAGCTATTTCATACATTAAATAGTAACAGATGACAATTCACTCCGCCTTCTGAAATGACAGTATACCACTAAAAATATTACTGAATTCACAATAAAAGTGAAAACATTCCTTTACCTTTGTTTGATCAAGTATTTGCTTGCAGCTGTTAAGTTCTTCTTCAAACATTGAAAGAAGGTTGGAATAATTTGAAGCAAAGATATTGGCGATGACTGGTCTTTCTAGTAATGCACCAAATATCGACAGGAGCTGCAGAGAAAGATCTTTAATTATAAATCACAACTCAGTATCTTGACAATTAACAAAATACTGGGAACAAACTTTAGCTGTAATTTTTTCAACATTATCTCTTCACCATTTCTTCTACATAAAGGTGAAACATAGCACCATGTACAGATTTGCTGTTAATATCCCACTTGATTAACTTGCCTAAAGGCACATGGATAAAGCATTAAAACCAAAATATTTTAGTTACAAGGACATATAGCAGGTGATCTGCAGGAACAAAGCAATTTAGATGTCCACCCAAACAAATCAAAATCTACGCAATATTACTAAAAGTAATCAAAAGGAGTTACTGAAATGTCATATAGAGTTTCAAAGAGAAAGTGTTAGCCACATTGTACAAACCCTATCAGGAGGAGACAGTTCAATTTTGGGTGCCAGATTTCATAAAAGATATACTGGCCTAAGAGACAGTGACCACAGATTTACCAGAAGCCATTACGAAAGTTAAATTGAATCAGGTCACAAACTTGGCTCATTTCCTCAATTCTAGAAAGTTAAGGAACAATCTAATTGAAATGTTTAAGAATATAAATGGATACAATGGGGTAGGTAGAGAAATTTTTTCCTCCAGTGGGAATCAAAAGACAAGGAGCCAATCTTAATATTGGAGCAAACTATGAATATTCTTTCTAAAAGAAACAAAGGTTGTAGAAACCTGCAACTCAAAAAATTCATGGAACAATTGAAGTTTTTCAAGATTTGGCAGGAATGTCAAGGGATACAGAATAAAAGGCGGAAAAATGGATTTGAATCGCTAATCAGCTGCAAACTAATTGAACAGTAGGTGAGGTTGAGGGGCTGAATGGCCTTATTCTCCAGGGTCAATTTAATTTTCCTTCTGGAATTCCCAGATCTCACTTTGTAGAAGCTTTCTTCCTCCCAATGTGGATCTGCAAATAAGACAGCCCAGGGACATAGCAGTTGAATCATCCCAATACTCAAACACCAACAAACTGCTGATGTGAGAAATCTGAAATAAAAACAGAAAATGCTGGAAATATATAACATGTCAGGCAGCATCTGAAGAGAAAGAGTTAATGTTTTAGGTTGCTGATCTTTCATTAGAACTAGGAAAAGTTAGAAATCAAACATTTTAATACACAGAAGGGGAGGGGTGCAGAAGACAAAGGGAATTCTGTGATAGGGTGGACACAGAGACTGCACTTGAAATGATGGTGCTGTGATTCATTTAGCTTGTTTTATGTATTGCATTCTGTGCTCAAAATGTGGTCTCCTCTACAATGAAGCAAAATGCATATTGCATGACCATATTCAGTCTGCAAGGGTGACCCAAGTTTTCAGTTGCCTGCTGTTAATTTTGAATCACACTCTGAACTGACACTGTTCCAATGAAATTCAATGTAAAATCTAGGAATAACATCGGATCTTCCAACGAGGCACATTACAGCCCTCATGACTCAATGTTCAGTTCAGGTGCATCATAATGAGCCAGATGAAAGGTCAGCAACCTGTAATGTTATCTCAGATTTTCCTTCTCCATAGATGCTGCCTGACCTATCTCCGTTTCAGATTTCCAGCAAGTGTTCTGTATCCACTTTTTTCCCCACTTCCTT
The DNA here is from genome assembly GCF_009764475.1 of Pristis pectinata. Taxonomy (NCBI): domain Eukaryota; kingdom Metazoa; phylum Chordata; class Chondrichthyes; order Rhinopristiformes; family Pristidae; genus Pristis; species Pristis pectinata. The sequence continues at coordinate 45,826,029 of NC_067405.1, forward strand.
CAACCTGCATCTCAACCAGACAGATCATCTGCAATTAGCAAACCTTCACCACCTCCTCTCAGCCAGCACCCCCATTTGCATCATTTTCTCTTGGTCTCCACAATATCACAAATGATCCATTTGTTCTACCCTCCCCCTTCTTTACAACTTAACATGCTTGAGTTGTAACTTTGCTTAAATTCTGGTAAAAGGTCACAGACCTGAAAAGTTAACCTTGTTTTCTTCTTCCTGACCTGCTAAGTATTTCCAGCATGATTTCTAATTTTCATAACATTGCTTAAGATAGTGCTACACTGCTCAAAATATTGAATTTCACCTAAAAGTCACCATGGTATCTTTCTTAATCAGTGCCTGGAAAAAAGCATTTTGTTCTCCAACGTCTCCCTCCATCCTCTGGCTTATCATTTAAAACTTTCATTATCAACTCTATACCATTTGAAACAATCCAACTTCACCTTCCATATTTTCTATTGTTTCAGAATAAAATCAGAAAACAAAAAATATAAATGGCTGGACTGAACTGATATCCAGCTTGCAGTTCGTGGCCCTTCACCCACCCATACTTGTATGATGCAGAGCACAGGTTGAGCTAGGATGCATTCTTCATTGCTGCCGAGTTCTTGTGTTGCCTCAAGTAGGCTTCAGGCAGTGAACCGTCTGGAAGGCCCTGACAACCTCTGACAAGAGTCTAGGCAATTCATGGATCCTTGCCTTCTGTCAATGCCGATGGTATAGAGACATTTAAAAACCATTGGAATTTCTTCAACTAACTAAAATAATAAATATTAAAGCAAATATTTATTATATCGGCCCAGGAGACATTGGAGCAGTGGGTCCCTCTCATGTACAGTGAGAGTGTTTGAAAGGCTTGTGAATTTCCACGGGCTTTTCTTTTACAGAATCTGCCCAGGAGACACTGGAGCAGCGGGTCCCTCTCAGGTACAACGAGAGTACTTAAAAAGCTTGTGTGTTACCGCGGGCTTTTTTTCTCTAGCAGAATTTAAGGGCCAATAAAAAGGAAGTATTGTCAAGCGGAACGGCCATTGTCGGAGTGGACAGAGTCAGAGTGAGTGGCTTTGGCACAACAGGCTTCGGCATCAAGAGGTGGAGGCCATCTGCAACAACACTGGTGAGTAGCTGGTAAGTAAGGGTAAGGTTTACTGTTATTGTTATAACTTTTAAGTAGACTACAGCTAGGTAGGAAAAAAAGTAGTTCAGATGGAGGGCAAGGTGATATGCTGCAGCTGCATGATGTGAGAGTTGGTGGACCCTGCTGTGTGCACGGTGACCACATCTGCAGTAAGTGCTTGAGGCTGGAGGAACTTCGGCTCAGAATTGTTGAGCTGGAGTCACAGCTTCAGACACTGAGAAGCATCAGGGAGGGAGAGAGTTATGCAGATGCTGTGCATCAGGAGGCAGTCACCCCCCTTAGAGCAGGTACTTCTAGGGTCTAGGAGGCAGATAGATGGGTGACTGTCAGGGGAGAGAGAGAGAGAGAGAGAGAAAGGGAACAGGCAGACAGTGCAGAGGACCCCAGAGGCTGTTCCCCTCAAAAACAGGTATTCCACTTTGGATGCTGTTAAGGGGGATGACCTACAGGGATCAAGCGGCAGCAGCCAGGTCTCTGGCACTGGGACTGATCCTGCTGCTCAGAAGGGAAGGGAGGAGAAGAAGAGGGCAATAGTGATAGGGGACTCGATAGTCAGGGAAACAGACATGAGGTTCTGTGGGCATTAGCGAGAATCCCGGATGGTATGTTGCCTCCCAGGTGCCAGGGTCCAGGATGTCTCTGATCGGGGCCACAGCATTCTTGTGTGGGAGGGAAAGCAGCCAAAAGTCATGGTACATGTTGGTACCTACAACATAGGTAGAAAGAGGGATGAGGTCCTGAAAAGTAAGTTTAGGGAGCTAGGCAGAAGAACAGGACCGCAAAGGTAGCAATCTCAGGATTGCTGCCTGTGCCAGACGACAGTGAGTATAGGAATAGAATGAGGTGGAGGATAAATGCGTGGCTGAGGGATTGGGGCAGGGATTCAGATTTCTGGATCATTGGGACCTCTTTTGGAACAGGTGTGACCTGTACAAAAAGGACGGGTTGCACTTGAATCCCAGGGCGACCAATATCCTGGAGGGGAGGTTTGCTAAGGCTACTGGGGAGAATTTAAACTAGAATTGTTGGGAGGGGGGGTGGTGGGAACCGAACTGAAGAGACTGAGGAAGAGGCGGTTGGCTCTCAAATAGGGAAGACTTGTAGACAGTGCGAGAGGGAGGTTAGACAGGTGATAGAGAAGCGACGTGCTCAGACCGACGGTTTGAGATGTGTCTGATTTAACGCAAGGAGTATTGTGAACAAAGCGGATGAGCTTAGAGTGTGGATCAGTACTTGGAGCTATGATGTCGTGGCCATTACGGAGACTTGGATGGCTCAGGGACTGGAATGGTTACTTCAAGTGCCGGGTTTTAGATATTTCAGAAAGGACAGGGAGGGAGGCAAAAGAGGTGGGGCGTGGCACTGTTGATCAGAGATAGTGTCACGGCTACAGAAAAGGTGGACGTCATTAAGGGATTGTCTACGGAGTTTCTGTGGGTGGAGGTTAGGAATAGGAAGGGGTCAATAACTTTAATGGATGTTTTTTTATAGGCTGCCCAATAGTAACAGGGATATCGAGGAGCAGATAGGGAAACAGATCCTGGAAAGGTGTGATAATAACAGAGTTATCGTGATGGGAGATTTTAATTTTCCAAATATCGATTGGCACCTCCTTAGAGCTAGGGGTTCAGATGGGGTGGAGTTTGTTAGGCATGTTCAGGAAAGTTTCTTGACACAATATGTAGATAAGCCTACAAAGGGAGAGACTGTACTTGATCTGGTATTGGGAAATGAACCTGGTCAGGTGTCAGATCTCTCAGTGGGAGAACATTTTGGAGATAGTGATCATAATTCTATCTCCTTTACAATAGCATTGGAGAGAGATAGGAACAGACAAGTTAGGAAAGTGTTTAATTGGAGTAAGGGGAATTATGAGGCTCTCAGGCAGGAAATTGGAAGATTAAATTGGGAACAGATGTTCTCAGGTGAAAGTATGGAAGAAATGTGGCAAATGTTCAGGGGATATTTGTGTGGAGTTCTGCGTATGTACATTCCAATGAGACAGGGAAGTTATGATAAAGTACAGGAACCATGGTGTACAAAGGCTGTAATAAATCTAGTCAAGAAAAAAAGAAAAGCTTACAAAAGGTTCAGAGAGCTAGGTAATGTTAGAGATCTGGAAGATTATAAGGCTAATAGGAAGGAGCTTAAGGTGGAAATTAGGAAGCCAGAAGGGGCCATGAGAAGGCCTTGGTGGGCAGGATTAAGGAAAACCCCAGGGCGTTCTACAAGTGTGTGAAGAGCAAGAGGGTAAGACGTGAAAGAATAAGACCCATCAAGTGTAACAGTGGGAAAGTATGTATGGATCCAGAGGAAATAGCAGAGGTACTTAGTGAATAGTTTACTTCAGTATTCATTATGGAAAAGGATCTTGGTGATTGTAGTGATGACTTGCAGCAGACTGAAAAGCTTGAGCATGTAGATATTAAAAAAAGACAATGTGCTGGAGCTTTTGGAAAGCATCAAGTTGGATAAGTCCCCGGGACCAGATGAGATGTACCCCAGGCTACTGTGGGAGGCAAGGGAGGAGATTGCTGAGCCTCTGGCGATGATCTTTGCATCATCAATGGGAAAGGGAGAGGTTCCAGAGGGTTGTGAATGTTGTTCCTTTATTCAAGAAAGGGAGTAGAGATAGCCCAGGAAATTATAGACCAGTGAGTCTTACTTCAGTGGTTGGTAAGCTGATGGAGAAGATCCTGAGAGGCAGGATTTATAAACATTTGGAGAGGTATAATAAGATTAGAAATAGTCAGCATAGCTTTGACAAGGGCAGGTCCTGCCTTACGAGCCTGATTGAATTTTTTAAGGATGTGACTAAACACATTGATGAAGGAAGAGCAGTAGATGTAGTATGGATTTCAGCAAGGCATTTGATAAGATACCCCATGCAAGGCTTATTGAGAAAGTAATGAGGCATGGGATCCAAGGGAACAGTGCTTTGTGGATGTAGAACTGGCTTGCACACAGAAGGCAAAGAGTGGTTGTTGACGGGTCATATTCTGCATGGAGGTCAGTGACCAGTGGTGTGCCTCAGGGATCTGTTCTGGGACCCTTACTCTACGTGATTTTTATAAATGACCTGGATGAGGAAGTGGAGGGATGGTTCAGTAAGTTTGCTGATGACACAAAGGTTGGAGGTGTTGTGGATAGTGTGGAGGGCTGTCAGAGGTCACAGCAGGACATAGATAGGATGCAAAGCTGGGCTGAGAAGTGGCAGATGCAGTTCAACCCAGATACGTGTAAAGTGGTTCATTTTGGTAGGTCAAGTATGATGGCAGAATATAGTATTAATAGTAAGACTCTTGCGGAGGATCAATGGGATCTTGGGGTCCGAGTCCATAGGATACTCAAAGCAGCTGCACAGGTTGACTCTGTGGTTAAGGCGGCACATGGTGTATTGTCCTTCATCAATCGGGGAACTGAATTTAGGAGCCGAGAGGTAATGTTGCAGCTATATAGGACCCTGGTCAGACCACACTTGGAGTGCTGTGCTCAGTTCTGGTCACCTCACTATAGGAAGGATGTGGAAGCCATAGAAAGGGTGCAGAAGAGATTTACAAGGATGTTGCCTGGATTGGGGAGCATGCCTTATGTAAACAAGTTGCGTGAACTCAGCCTTTTCTCCTTGGAACGACAGAGGATGAGAGGTGACCTGATAGAGACGTATAAGATGATGAGAGGCATTGATCGTGTGGATAGTCAGAGGCTTTTTCCCAGGGCTGAAATGGTTGCCACAAGAGGACACAGGTTTAAGGTGCTGGGGAATAGGTACAGAGGAGATGTCAGGAGTAAGTTTTTTTTACTCAGAGGGGTGAGTGTGTGGAATGGGCTGCCGGCAATGGTGGTGGTGGTGGATACAATAGGGTCTTTTAAGAGACTTTTGGATAGCTACATGAAGCTTAGAAAAATAGAGGGCTGTGGGTAAGCCTAGTAATTTCTAAGGTAGGGACATGTTCAGCACAACTTTGTGGGCCGAAGGGCCTGTATTGTGCTGTAGGTTTTCTATGTTTCTAAAATAAAATTACTGAACTTATCTTGCTTAGATTTTTCAATATTCTCTACAGGACAGGGAATCGCCATTCATATGAATAGTTATGCCCCTCCTGTGTGGGTTTGGCTGGTTTAGAATTGACAAGGTAGATTACCCAACACTTGGCCTCCACTGCCATACTCCACATGGAATCCAGTGACACAGCAGAGTGACAGATGCACTACTTCAGTTGAATGCTATTATTCTTCATTTTACTATCATATGATCTGCATAAAATATAAAGTCTGATTTTAAATCCTATCTAACAGATCATGGCATATGTACTTCAAAGAGAGATGTGTTGCTTGGAAGTGAGCTGTTTTCTTTTCCATTGTAAAGATGAAATTCTATCAATACCTTAAAAGCTGACTCCAGACTTCCAGAATCATGGAATGCAAGGTTCAGCACCGAGCCCAGGCGTTGGTCAAAATCATATATACATGCCATGTATCTGCAGTGATCAGACAAAAATTCCTACAGAGTGCATTGAATACATTTAGATTTGTGAATAATATAGCTTAAATAATTTATTTTTAAACATACTTTTATATTTGAATAGATACTTAACAAAATTCTTAAGTCTTTAAGTTGGCATGAGAGCCATTACAAAGTTTAAAAAAGTTAACTTTAGAATGCAGATACTGTAAAATGCAGGTATATCTGAAGTTTCACTCTTTGAAAGAGAGTAGTACCATATTATCGCAATCCAATGGATCGTACTTGCTATCTCCAAATACTCGCCAACATTCCTGAAATTCTTCATTGATACTGTAGAATTTTTCATTGAAAGCTTTTCCTTTGGAACCTCCTATTACAATTTTCTCTAATTTAAGAAATTCAATAGCAGTGGTGAAGAGTTCCTGAAAGCAAATTTACAATGAGCAACTAACCTTTAAAACCTTGAACACAGTATCTTATGAATTTTGTTTCATGGAATCATAAAATGCCACAGTACAGGAGGTAGTCATTTTGTCTTCATGCCTGTGCCAGCCCTTTGGTAAAACTATCCAATTAGTCCCACTCCTCCACCATAATAGAAACATTTTGCCTTCACAGATATCAAACTCTCTTTATAAAGTTGTTTTCAAATCTGCTTCCACCATCTTTTCCCTCAGATAATAAAAACATGGGTTATAAAAATTATTATTGTTTGCCATTCCGTTGGGAATCACCATAAAACTATTTCCTTCATTTACTGACCCCAAGGCTAATTGAAACTACTAGATTCTACTCACCCGAAATAATTATTGAATTTCAAATTCCTCCATCTAACTTCCTCTGTTCCACAGGAACAATCCAAGCTACTGTTGTCCTTTGACACAAAAGTCTCTCAACCTTAATGTCATTCTAGTACACCTCTCCAAGGCTTTTTCATCTTTCTCAATATGTGGTATCAAGAGTGGACATCAATATCTTGACTGACTAACCAGCGTCTCTATAAATGTCTGCACTTTTTTGTACCCTAGGTATCTATTAATAAAGTCACATTTATCTTCTATTTCTATAAATATCAGCAGTAACAATTAGAATCTTTATATTGATAATGCTGAGATACACTAAAATAGGTACTATTAACAGATCTTTGGTTACACATGCATACCTGAGTTTACTCACCTCAGTTTTCAACAATCTGTCAAGAAACCTATCAAAATGAGCAAAGACCATTTGTGATGGAAATTCCCAGTGCTTCACTTCCAATGTGCTGTTGTAATAGCAGGAAATCTTTAATCTGTGTTGATGAAAACAATTCTTGAAGGTTTTGAATATATGTATGGTAACTTGCACCTTCTCTAATGCTTCTTCTATCTCAACTTTAAAAATCTCTTCAGGAACCAGATAGTTTAAAGCCTATTGACAAAACATACAAATATTGAAATTAAAAAGAATGAATATTTATAGTACATGCACACAAGACAACAACTGATAAAAAGAGACTCCAAATACAAAGCTTCTCAACTGAAATTCTGTTATTGTCAAAAGATCACACTTTTTTTTTAAAAATGACTTTTGTTTTATTGTTGCTCTTAGCTGGTGTGGTTACATCAGTCAAATTCAGTGAAGTTTTGCAGAATATATTCAAAAATCACATTTCACTTCATGAAAATGTCAGTCATAGGACACTTTCAAAAACTGTCCAGAAACATAACCTTGCAGTGAACAAGATGGATCACAACAGTTCGGATCACTGTAAATTGCTTAAAAAATAACAGGTTTAAAAGGATTTCATCTGATATTAACAAATCCATAAGGGTATATAGAATACAGCAGTAATATCATTAAAATTGAACTCTGCCCAAATTGCATATATAAAGCAAATTCACAATATTTACAACATGAAAACCAACATTTATATGTTGTACTGAAATTAATCACCTTACTTTACAGAAATGCTAGTATTTACAATTCATCATATTGTTTTACAAAGCAAATAGAGTTTCATTACAAATATGGTATATATGCCATTCTAACAACTTGTATTTAAATTTGGACCTGATCAAAAAATCTGAAACTGCTGAAGAAAATTAGGGTAGAAAGCCAAAAGTTTTGTCAAAAGAAATAAATTTTAAACAGCTTTTTTCAATTAAATAGTAACAGATACAAAGAGGCTTTAAGAGGTCGTTAAAAGAACTATATGTTAACAAGACTGTTAACAAGGTATGTAAAATCATGAGAGGCAGTCTTTTTTCCCCCCAGGGAGGGTAGTCTAAAACTAGAGGGCATAAGTTTAAGGTGAGGGGCAAGATTTAAAAGGGACCCGAGGGGCAACTTTTTCCACACAGAGGGTGGTGGGTATACGGAACAAACTGCCAAAGGAAGCTGTAGAAGTGGGTACAATAATGACGTTTAAAATATATTTGGACAGGTATATGGATAGAAAAGGTTTAGAAGGATATGGGCCAAACACAGGCAAATGCGACCAGCTCGGATAGACAGCTTGGTTGACACGGATGAGTTGGGCCGAAGGGCCTATTTCCGCACTGTTTAACTATGACTCCAAGCTAAGTGACTGGAAGTAATGTAGCAGAATGAGTACAATGTGGAAAAATGTGACCTTATCCACTAAAACAAATGCTGAGTATTTTTCAAATGCTGAGAGACTGGAAGACCTTGGCACTCAAAAAGGACTTGTGTCTTTGCACACACATCACTGAAAACTAACACACAGATCCAGCAGGCAATGAAGCAAACAGTAAGTTGGCCTGATAATGATAAGATTTGAGTACAAGAGTAAATATGTCTAACTACAATTATCTAGGGTCTTGATGAGATTACACCTGAAGTATTATATACAATTTTGGTCTCCTTACCTAAAAGCATGTACACTCACTATATACAACAAATGAGCAATTTTGAATTTATTCTACAAACTTTCCTGATTAGACTGAATCCTGGGAAGGCATGTGCAGCATTTGAATTGGCTGGTTCTCTACTCTCTCAAAGCACAAAAGTCTTAGAGGGCTCAGCAGAGTCAGTATTGGAAGGTTGTTTTCCCTAGCCAAGGAATCTCGAGCTAGGGACCAGTCTCAAAATTAGGGGCAAGCCATTTAGAACATAAAGAACAATAAGAACAGTAGGCCATCTGGCCCTTCAAACTTAGGCTGCCAGTCATTAAAACCATCGCTAATCTTCTACCTCAATGCCATTTTCCAGCACTTTCCTCATATCCTTGATGCTCTTAACATCCAGAAATCTACCCATTTTGAATGGTCACAATGGACGAGCCATCGCACCATCTAAGTGAAGAACTATCACCTCATCCCAGTCCTAAACTACCTACCCTTTATTCTGAAACCATTCCTCCAGTCCTAGATTCAGCTAGGTGAAACATCCCCACTCTATCTTGTCAAGCCCTCAAAGTATGTTTGGAGGAGATCTCCTTTCTTCTCAAGTCTAGGAAAGACAGTCCCAATTTACTCAAACCCTCCTCATACAACAAACCCACCATTGCTGGAACCAATCTATTGAATCCGTGTTGCACTATGACAACTACATCCTTTCTTGAGTAAGGAAACCAAAACTAAACAGTGTTCCAGGTGCAGTCTCACCAAGGCTTTAATGCAATTGCATTAAGGCTTTCTTACTCCAGTATTTCAATCAGCTCATAACAAAGACTAACATACCATTTTTCCTCTCAATCACTTATGACATTTTCCTGTTATCTTTCAGCAGCTTGTGTACAAGTTCACCCAAGTCCCTCTGAACATCAACACTACTCAACTCTCACCATTTAACAAATACTTTGTTTTTCCATTAAGTGCATCGAAGTGGATTCCCCATTCCCACAGCTTATCCATAACCTCCTGAAGCCTCTTTCCATCCTCCTTCATATTCACGATCCCAACAAGTATCATCAGCAAACTAGAAGTATGAAACCAGGTTCTCTCACTGATATCGATTGTGAAAAGCACCAAACCCCACAGAACCTCACTGTTCACAGCCTGCCACACAATAACCTATTTATTCCCACTTTTTTTTCCTCCAGTCTACTCTCTTGGGACTGAAATGAGAAATTTCTTTATCCGGAGGGCATGATGAATCTTTCAAGTTCTCTCCACTGAAAGGTTACAAAGGTTGAATCATTGCATTTAAAATGGACTCCTACAAATTTCTGGGAATTAAAGATATCAAAGAGGAGAATAAGACAAGCAAATGTTTGAGGCAGAGGATCATCCCTGACTGACCTTGTGTAATGGCAGGGCTGGCTTAAGGGTCCAAATGTCCTACTCTGACTTCTATTTCATTTGTACTTGTACCAGTCGATTCAATGTTGTCATCCATTACAAAACTCGTGATTCAAAATTGGGTAATGAATAGGATGCAACAATTCATACATTACATTCATAGAGAAAAATCATTATGTCAAACCTTTGGCTGAGTTTATACAAATCTATACTTAAAGCTAATAATCCAGGATACACAGAAGTATCTTTTATTTGAAGCACCAACTGTTTCAATGCATTTTCAGTTATCTTTCCTCCATTATTATTGAAACAGTATTTTATAAAAGCATTATCTTCATGAAAAATAGTGTGGAAACCTTTTTATACTCGTCAGAAAAGCTATTCATAATCTGTTGCCACAATTGGAACAGCACAAGGAATACAATTTAGGAAAATTTATGACCATTTTATACTTTTGTAAATAAACTAGTAATTCAGGATACACAAAGCTCAAGGTATCCCCACATGCATTATATTCTTACCTGGTTGATGATTAAATTGCAGAATTCTTGTAGCAAGACAATAATTCTTGATGGGAAACAATAATATCTGGAATGGCTCCATATTAAGCAGATAGTGTGGAAAAGGGGAGTAATAAGTTGTTCAATTTCAGGGAAGTTTGATTCTTCCAGTTGGGAAAGATGATATTTCAAAGGTCGAAGATGTAATTCAATGTCCTGAGCCTCTGAGACAGCTGCAAATATTTGAGGATTGATGATTATTTTATGATGATTAAGTAACAACTCTAAGAAAACAATGATTAAAAAGATACCTCGGAACATCACCCGTGACAAGCCAGATGATAACTACTGTTTGGGTTACATTGGGCATTTGCAAATGTCTTCCAATAGTACAATAGGAAAAACGACTCAAAATTACTTTTTATTACTATTTCACAGCTGGTTAGGAGCACAGGGTATAAACGAGACTAAAGTTATAAACCAAAGGATTTTTGTTTATAATTATTTACAGCATATAAATAAATATATCAATTTTAATACATGCTTTAAAGCCTGCAAATTGTCACATTTCAAAATGCAGATTCCATTTTAACATTTAATTTGTTAACAATGAATGCAGTATTTTGAATGTATTTTTCCAGGAATTTATTTTGTAGGACTTGCCTGGAGTGATATGAAAAGCAAGCAAGCAAACACAAAAACAACTATATGAATTATATTTTTAAAACACAAATTCCTGCAGCATGTAACAAAATAAAATGCTGGAAAAGTACAAATTAATCACTAATAGGCAGTATCAGACAATTTAAGTCTTTTGTCCAGCTTAAATTTGAAGACAAATTCACAACTTTGCAACTACAGGTCAGGAGAAATGGGAGAAACAGGTCCTTGAGACTGGATGGGGGAAAAAAAAGCAATAAAAATCTCAACCAAAATCCCAAAGGAGACAGTCATCTGTCAAAATTCCTACTTCTCTCTCTACAGCTTCCGCCTTTACTGCTGAGTATTTCCAACATTGTGTTTTTAAGTTTGCAGCATCCACAGTACTTTCCTTCTGCATTTCTGCTTAGGAATAGTCTGAGCATAAGAAAAACAATAATATGCAACAGTCTACAATGTTCATCCATTTACTGATATTGCTGCCTCCAGGCAGCTGTCCAAATCCCAGTGTCTCCCCTTTCAGTTGTTTTCTCGACACCAATTGAAATTATGCTCAATATTTTGCATGTATTAAGGAACAATGTCAATACATTTAAAAGTTCATCTTAGATGCATCACTTGCAGTTGCTTCTGAAAATAGGATGAAATATAGTTCTTAAATGTTTTCTAAATTTCAGGAAGTCTTTCAGTTTAACATATCCAGATGCCTGGTTATTTAATTTTGAAACAGACCATACAACATTACATAGTTCAATATCTTACAGCAGCGAGTTACCTTCTCTTAATTTCAAAATAATGTTTTTGAACGTGGAGTAGTAGCTGCTTTTTGTAATTTTCAGAATATCAGCTATTTTGCAAACCTTGGGATGCTGGAGCTTAAGGAAACAATTGTAGAGTTATTATCACAAAATTACTGCAGTAAAGTAAATCTTTTCTGATCTAAAATGATTAAATAATACCTCATCTTAATGTATAGATACATAGGGACCAAATTTTGAGGAAAAATATCAGCACCACTGAGCTGCCAGCATTTCCCCTATGCAACTGCCAGCAAGTTTGGGGTTTTGAATTAAGAATTTGCACATTTGTGCATGCAAAATCAATTTCCTGACAGTATGTTCATGCTGGATTCTTCATGGACACTGGTAAGGCAGCAAAGTTGCATAAATTTCCCATGACTTATCCTGGTTAATACCACCAACTTGAGTTTGCCTTTTATACTAGATCTTTGGGAACCACTTGACAACTACTACTTGCAAACAAAAATGGACACAAAAACATTGTCAACTTTGGATTTTTGAACAGGAAACAAATGGCAGACATAAATAGATCATTTCTGTGATAGCAGTGGGGTCCCAGAGATCTGTGTTTAGGCATCAACTATTAACAAGAACAGTGATGAAGTAACCTAGTTTAGTATTTCTAGATTCCCTGGTGATATTAAGCAATACAAGTTGTAAGGATGACAAAAGGGACAAAGTTAAATGATTGTCCTGTTGGGACAATTGGGGGGGGGGGGGGGGGTGGTGGGAAGGAGAAAACGTGTGGAGTGTAAATCCACCTTAAGAAATATGGGGAATAAGTGAAAATATCGAGGTAATTAGTGAATATTGGCAAGCAAAGGTAATTAGGGGTGCTTGCACACAAATCTCAAAACATTAATGTAGGTACAGCAGGTAATTACAATGGCATATTAGCCTTTACTGCAAGGAAGTTGGAGGGAAGTATTACTGAAATTATATAGGAGTGAGATCACAACTGGAGTAATATATAGCTTTGGTCTCAGTACCCATTATTGGAGGGACAAAGCAAAGGTTCACTAGATTTATTTCTATGGTGAGAGGGCTGTCCTTTGAGCAGAATGAGCTACCTACTCTTGGAGATCAGAAGAATTAAATCTAAAATGCTTATTGAGCTTAACAGGGTAGATGCTTAGAGGTTTTGCATTTCCCCTGGCTGGACAGTAAAATAGTGACTAACTGGTCATTGGTCTAGTTATAGGGCGGACTAACTAGGGCTGAGATCAGAGAAAATATCTTCACTTAGATCCATATTTTGTTGAATTCTTTTTTCACAAAAATTTAGTAGATACTCAGTCGATTAATACATTCAAGTCTAAGACTGATAGATTCTTGAACACCAAGGAAATCAAGCAATGCAGGATAGGCTGAAAGACGTTGATCTTCATCCGTGACTTTAATGAATGACAGAACAGGCTCAAAAGATCTATGCATCTTTCTCCTACACCTTATCAAGGCAAATTAAGATAGTTTTAATTCATTTTTTTGGGATTATGGACATGGCTGCCAAGCCCAGTATTTATTGTCCTTTTCTCATTGTGCCCAAAGTGGCTTGTTCAGCTGTTTTGGGTGGACATTTTATGAATCAAGCACATTTACTGCAAGTCTGGAGTGACATTTGGGTCAGCCCAGTTAAGATGTTCTCCCTTGAAGATGATCAGTGAAACATATAGCTTTTTAATGGCAATCTGGTAATTTTGTGATTGTCATAACAAAAATGGTCATCATTTGTACTTATTGCAGATGAATAATCAGATCTTAAATTCCACAGTTTAGTGTATTTGAACTTGGATCTCTGGATAGTGAGGCCAAGCCTCTGGATTAGATGTTCAACAACTTATCCAACACTTGTTACATATCTCATAGTTACTTTACAAACTATGTTCAAATAAAATACTGATACAATTTCTTTTTTAAACCATAAGAGCAAACATTTCACGTTAGTGCCATGCTTTAAATTACAGTGACAACCAAATGCTATCAAAAAGGCATTGAATATGTATCAGAATCTACATACCAACCTGTCTATATATTCCAAGCAAGTTTTCTTTTCTTGCTATCCAGAAGTAAATTTCTGCACTTGGTACAGGATTGAATTCTTCAAACAAGACTTGGGCAGAATCTTGCTTGATAACATCCATTACCTGATGAGCCCATTGAATCACCATGGATTCAACAGAATGAAGTGTTGATCTGTCCACTTGTGGAAGGCTACACAAATAGAGCCACTCAATAAGTTAGATCATTTGGAATCACCTAGCCAGTTTATTTCAACTGCAAATATGTATAGTAGAAGATTCCAGTACAAATTCCTTAGCATTGAACAGTATTTAGACTATGCATTAAATTTGGATTATTGGTGCTTTTTGTTGAACATTATGTTTCACAAGTAAATAAATACTTTTAAACTATACAAAACTATAATATTTATTTGATAATTTTTTTTATACAAAAAAGTGTCACCAAATTTGGATTTTGGATATTTTCAGACAATGGATATTGGACTAGAAATCTACTGTTACTAAAAGCTTTACACGTGAAATGCATATATTTAAAATCATGCAATTCAAAGTTGGTATAAAGATTTATAATAAAATTTCTCAAAATTCCATGAGGCAGAGGTATGGCTAATTTTCTTGGCTATGGAAATGATTTTCATAGCTGTTTTTGAAGTTGCTCCTTGCTTGAATATTTGATTCATTTATAGTGCACCGACATCACCAAAGCCCACATTTGTTGTCTGTTTCTGATCACACTTGAAGACAGTGGAAAGTATTTTGCTAAGCCACTTCAAAGGGCAGTTAAGAGTCAATCATGTTGCCACGAACCAGTCAGAAAAGTCACTCAACTGGATAAACATGCAGATTTCCTTCCCTTTTGGCCATTGGTGAGCCTGATGGATTTTATCTATCAAATTGTCATGTCTTTTTATATTAATAAGTAGTGAATGACATTCTTCTGTTGCTTTTATCTCAAAGTCAATTTTGTACCTTCCCTCTCCACCATTTCTTCCTGTCTTCCACCAATTGTCAACCTATCTAGGAATACTCCAGGTTGCTTCAAGCTCCTCCACCATTATCCCTCAATTTCCTGGCTGACCTAGAGCTCCTTTTATCACCAATAAAAATTCCAGGGAAAATCTGATCCACCTGTGGCGGAAGAATTTAAGGATAGTACTAAATTGGAAGAAGCTTATACTAGTGCCGAGAACTGCTGTTTTTTTTTAAAAACTCTCCTAAAAAAACAAAAAAAATTAACAAGGTTTGTTTTAACATTTTATGTAAAAAAAACAAAATATAGATAAGACAGCAGTAATTATGAGAAATGGAAATGTCACATCAAACACTAGCTCCATGCAAGAGCAATCCAGTTCTCCCCCGCCCTCTCTCCCTACTGCAAAAGTCCCCTTTACATGTTACAATTGAATCTATGCCCACCCCATCCACCATCTTCTATTCCTAGCAGTGCATTCAAGACCCTAACCACTTTGTTTAAAAAGTTTCAAAATTGTCACTGACTTCTTTGCCATTCACCTCCACGTTCTTGAGAGCTCCACCATTGTGAACAGTTTCTCCACCTACACAGCTTGAACCTCTCACAATTCTAAATGTTTCCTTGCATTACTTCTGTTCCAGCTTCTCTAGTTAATGGTCATAATTGAAGTCCCTCATACCTGGAATCATTTTGGTAAATTTCTTCTGCACCCTCTCCTTAAGATTCCACATCTTTCCTGAAGCATCAGGAACAAGATATAATACCCTAGTTGCATCCAAACCAGTGTTATAAATGTTCAGCAAGATTTCCTTGCTCTTGTACTTCACACCTCTACAGCTCATATCTTATAAAGACTATGATTACATGCACCTTTTTTAACCACTTTCTCTACCCTACATGCTACTTTAAAGGAACCCCCAGATTTATGTCCTTTTATCCATTTCAGAATTGTGCCCTCATGTTTCTATTGCCTTATTTCATTCACTCTCTCAAAATGTAAACACTTCACATTTCTCAGCATTAAGTTTTATCTTCCACCTGTCTACTCAATCCACCAGCCTATATCGCCTTGAAACCTGGAAAATGTGCCCTGTACACCCAAGTCTCTCTCTCACACACACACTTCCCTCTAGTCCCATGAATTTGGCGCCCCAAATGAATTTTTTTTTCTTGGCATAAGTTAAACTTGAAGTACACAGTAGTACCATTCTGGAACTAGATATGCACAAGTTGGGAAAGCTAATCAGAGCAGTTCAATTGTCAATGATAACTTATCAAATGCAAAGGAGAATTGAGATTCACATTCAATATGATGAAGTGTAATCTTGAGTAGTTTATCACTCAGGTTGTGATCAACCATTATGTTGATATAACCTTGAAGAGAAAGACTTTCATGATCAATTTCACATTATCAGAATAGAGGACAAGAGCACTCCAACTATGAAATGATTGAGAATATAAAGTATGAAGTCACATTTCTAGTTAGTAATTTATCAGTTTCTGCAACGTCCTTCATGTATTAAAAAACTGCTCATCCACTTCCATTTTCAAAAAATATTTCCGTCACAACCCATCACAATATTTCGGAAGATCTTCAGAAATAAAATTGAAATGAAGCATTACTATCTCCAGAATAGTTCTTTCCAAAAGCAAACACAGACAATATTTGCTTATGACTACCTAAGGAAAAAAAAAATCAGTGAAAGAGCATACTTATCTGGACTTTCCACATCTTGAGTTTCAAAGACACTTTCAGGAACTAGAGGCAATGGCAAAATAGTTTTCCCTTCCATTTGTCCATGAACAACAAATATTTTGCTTTTTATAGTTTCTACATGTTTTTGGATATCATGTGACACAGCCTGTGGCCAGCCTGAATGATTATTGGTATTGGACAGAACAGGAACCAGAACCTGGATGAAATACACAAAAAAAAACAATGCAAGAGAACACAAGTTATAACAAAATTAGTAATAACTAGAATTCAATGGTAACCCAACTTAAGTAACTTTGGACAAAACAGCAAGAAACCTAGCTGTTATGCTGAAGACCTACAGAACAAAAATTATCATTTAGTCTTTTAGTCAAGCTATCTCAGGCACCCAAATGTGGAAAATTGTCCAGGGATAGCCTACTCCACAAATCTCATCCAGCAATACCACATCAGCTGTCTACTACCAAACAAAAGTAAAATGATCAAAGTAATTAACAATGTCACCAGATTTATTCATCAACAAGAGTTCAGGATCACCAGAATCATTCAGTATTGAACTTCACTGCAACCTTCAACCAGATATTAAAACTTTGGAGTTCAAAGCCAGAAGAAAGACAAAAGTAAATACAGACACTGTCTAAATAATATTCAAATGAGTGTGGTACCAAGATTCACCCCGGGTACATGGTACGACCCTTGTTTGAATATTATCAAGACTGATAATTTGGGCTCAAATTGGGTTTGACTTTACTGTATCATACTCGTCACATTACTGGCCAAGTAATCCAACGGCCACTCATTACCACCTTCCATATTCCTTAAACTCATGTATGGGTGTTCCCCCACATTTAACATCATTTTAAAAAAAGCTCTGATGGTTGCAAGACACCAAATGTACTCCAGGTGGTGAACATCAATGTGTATCACCAAGAGTGGCTCAATAACACCAGTAGTAGCTGAATGCTGAAGGATATACCTGCTATTGTGGATTGGGGCAGAGGATGACAGAGTCAACACAAGGGAAGAAATTATTGTCCTCAATCCTCACTGCTGACTTGCCACAGATGTATTAGCCCATGGAAGTATTTGTTGGAGTAGCCAATCTTGTGGAGACGAAGTCCTACCATCACAGTCCGAATCCTGTGGCACTTCCACAATGGTAGATTCAGAATACATTTATCAATTTAAAACTAGGCATTGATGAGACTTGGTAAGCTATCAGTGAAGACCGA
Organism: Pristis pectinata; assembly: GCF_009764475.1. Classification (NCBI taxonomy): domain Eukaryota; kingdom Metazoa; phylum Chordata; class Chondrichthyes; order Rhinopristiformes; family Pristidae; genus Pristis; species Pristis pectinata. Next base: position 45,843,791 of record NC_067405.1, read on the forward strand.
ATTGTATTCGAGCACAACATACATCTTAAACCCTGGCATATTTTTTGTGCCAGGACCAAAAAGATAGGCAACCAACAGCTCAATAATAAGCAGCAACTGAAATGCATGCCAGGACCAATAACCGGCAAACATAAAGAAGTGCCATCCTGAAGCTGCAAGAGAGCTACTACTTCACAGCTCCAGCAGCCCATGTTTAATCCTGACCTCCAGCGTTGTCAATGTGGAATTCATATGCTCTCCCTGTGAATGCACAAATTTCCCTCAGGTAATCCAGTTTGTTCCCACATTCCAAAGACATGTAGGTTGGTAGGTTAATTGGCCACTGTAAATTCACGTTAGTGTGTGGATGAGTGGCCGAATCTGCAGGGAGCAGGTAGAGATGTGGGGTTGGTGTAGGATTAATGTGAATAGTTGCTTGGTGACCTGCTTTTGTGACATCATGACTCCAACTACATGCAGGCTAAACAACAAAAGCAGAATGTTAAAGAATGCTAAATGATCCCACCCTAAGAGATCAGAACAAAGTTCTGCTGTACTCCTGAATCAAGTTGTGAACAGGGGTGAATAATTAGACAGAGGTGGAAAAGACCACATGAACTTAACTGCAATGTGTACTATCTATTTTCTTCTGCACCAATTTAGGTTTACTTCAGCCATATTTCCCAGACCTATGACTTTGTTCAAACAGGGCAAGAGTCATTACATCAAATAAAAACAAAATCATTCTCTAAATCACCTTCGCTATCTTAGACTAGATGAATTGTTCTTAGATGAATAGCGTTCTTTCACCTTCATTGGACCCAAGTCTAAATCTAGCATCTAAAACATCAGAGGGATTACTGCAATTTAAATAACGTTCACCCAATCCAAGTCAACTAGGAATGTTAATTGGTATTGGTTTATTATTGTCACTTGTACCAAGGTACAGTGAAAAACTTGTCTTGCATACTGATCGTATAAGTCAATTCATTACACAGTGCAGTTACATTGAGTTAGTACAGAGTGCATTGATGTAGTACAGGGAAAAACTATAACAGTATAAAGTGTCACAGCTACAGAGAAAGTACAGTGCAATAAAGGTGCAAGGTCACAACAAGGTAGATCGTGAGGTCATAGTCCATCTCATTGTATAAGGGAACCATTCAATAGTTTTATCACAGTGGGGTAGAAGCTATCCTTAAGTCTGGTATGTGCCCTCAGGCTCCTATATCTTCTACCCGATGGAAGAGAAGAGAGAATGTCCTGGGTGGATGGGGTCTTTGGGCACGCTGGCTGCTTCACTAAGACCACGAGAGGTAAAGAGTCCAAGGAGGGGAGGCTGGTGTCCGTGATGCACTGGGCTGCGTTCACAACTCTCTGCAGTTTCTTGCGGTCCTGGGCAAAGCAGTTGCCGGACCAAGCCGTGATACATCCAGATAGGATGCTTTCTGTGGTGCATCTGTAAAAGTTGGTGAGAGTCAAAGGGGACAAACCAAATTTCTTTAGCCTCCCTAGGAAGTAGAGGCGCTGGTGAGCTTTCTTGGCCGTGGCATCTACGTGATTTGACCAGGACAGGCTGTTGATGATGTTCACTCCCAGGAACTTGAAGCTCTCAACCCTCTTGACCTCAGCACCGTTGATGTAGACAGGTGCATGTACACCACCCCCTTTCCTGAAGTCAATGACCAGCTCTTTTGTTTTGTTGACAGTGAGGGAAAGGTTGTTGTCATGACACCATTCCACTAAGCTCTCTATCTCCTTCCTGTACTCTGCCTCATTGCTGTTTGAGATACGGCCTACAATGGTGGTATCATCTATAAACTTGTAGATGGAGTTAGAGCAGAATCTGGCCACACAGTCGTGAGTGTATAGGGAGTAGAGTAGAGGGCTGATGATGCAGCCTTGTGGGGCACCAGCATTGAGAATAATTGTGCCGGAGGTATTGCTGCCTATCCTCACTGATTGCAGTCTGTTTGTTAGAAAGTCAAGGATCCAGTTACAGTGGGAGGTATAAATACATCTTGCCATGGCAGCCTATCTTTCCCATATCCTTTACCTCCTTTGTTTTCTTTTCTGGTTCTCCATTTCACTTCAGTTTAAATATGTCCCCAAAAACCTTCATTCTTTTATCAAGGACACTCACTCAGCTTTGTGACTTAAACAAGCTTGTCTGTATTGTACAAAACACCTGTCTCAAAATTGATCCAAGTATCCTTGGAATCTGAACCCTTCTCTGCTGCATCATTCTCCAATTACCTATTATTAATCCCTTTATTGTATTCCTTCGTTAACTGAAGCATGACACATGAAGTAATTTAGACTATGACCTTTGAGATCCTGTTCTATAAATTATCCCCCAACCTGAAACTCCATTCAGATTATGTTTCATTTTTTTCTTCAGAACAATGTACATGAAATTGGAAAATGTTTTTGACATTGACAACAGACAGAAGAGGGAAATGCAAATTTAACAAAGTTCGTTAATTAAGATAATTGCAACACAACACATTATTCACTGTTATTTGATATGAATGATATTAGGTTGCTTTACCAGTGCTGTTCCATTTGACAAATGATTGACATACAAGCAGCGTAGCTTAGCATACAAGCAGATGTCATTCCACATCTGTGCTGGTGACAATATTTAATGTACATCAGAAATTCCTCAAATGTCCTCATGTAAATTGCTATTGTCAATTTTGCTCTTTAGGTGATTCATATTTGACTGATGCAACTTGACGAGTTTACTTAATTCAGCCTATATTAGACAGGGCTGCTGCAAACAGTAACATAAAAAAAGTGCTAAATTTACTACATGCAGCAACAATACTATGTATAAAACAGTTTCATCAAAAAGAAACATTACATGAATACTTCAGTCAGTGAACAAAAAAAAAATGCAGCACCAAGGTGATTTAGGAGCAATAACACAAGTAAACAATATTCACTCATTTTGCTGACTCATGCAAGTGTACATCCACAAATCCATGCAGCTCTGCTTGCTGCTCCTTGAATGTAAGAAACTACAGAGTGAACAAAGCAGTTATAGTCCATTTGTTATCACTAGAACTGGAAAAAAAGGAGCAAAGCATTGCATAAGTTTGCATTTCTTAATGAAAACTGGGCTGGTTGCACTTACTGCGAAGTTGTCAAACAAGATAAACATGACAACCTCACTTTTTGAAAGTGGTGTCTCAATAGCCACTTGAGTACATTGGCAGTTGATCAAGAGGTACCTTCTAGTTTAATGAGCAGAGCTATTCGCCAGGGCAAACATTATACTTCCACTCAAACAAACTATCTAATCTGTTACAAATTATTCAATTATGTTACCTCATTGAATAAAATTGTCAGGTGTTCCACTGGGTGTTGCAGGATCTCCCCCAGCACCAATTCACTTGCGAGTTCATTTCTCAATGATTTTCCACTACAGTTTTTTAAAATATAAAGCATTTTGCTTTTTGACGGAAATGACTACTGAAAATTAGAAAGATAATTAAAATTAAATCAGCAAATGACTTCACACATAGCTTATTTCAAAAAGCAATTAGCCTCACTCATTTGCTCCCTTGTATTTTTTTCCTCCAAGTGTTTGCCCAATTCTATTAATGACAGGTATCAAAACCCCTCACTCTCAAATTCAATTTCTCTGTTTAAAAGTATGTCCTTCAGTGTCTTGCCTCAAATTCTTCTGCCAGTCACCTTAATTCTTTTTGCATTCTGATCATCAATCCCTCAGCATTAGAAATAGCTTTTTGTATTTTATTCTAAACACCAGGATTTTAACACACAAAGTCTTCCCTTAGGCCTCTGTCCAATGAGAAATGGTACATAAAATGGAAAACGGGATTAACTTTAACCTACGAATATTAAGTTAGGACTTCTTACAAATAAACTCTGATTTGATTCAGAATGGCCCGTAAGCAAAATTTTCTTTGATTGCTTTTATGTAAACAATTTTAAGAAAAATTTATCAATGAACTTTAAAAAGTTTTCATTCTAACATTCACAGTCAGATACGATATGATTTCTATTCGGTAATTCCTTTTGTACCTGAACATCAGCGTGCAGGGCTCCGCCAGTTCCAGTAAATAGTAGCAGCCTTCCGTGCTGCCTCTCATCAAGGAAGCCCAATAGTAGTTTCTTGTTTTCATCCATAGCAATGAACCTATTCCATCTCTCTGACTTCACCTTTAACGACTTAAACGCCTGCTTTTTTATAAAATCTATTCGCTCTTCTCCAACACGAACAGCGGATACAAGAGTGTTTGTACCAACTTTCTCTTCAGCCATGGGTGCGTGCCTTAAAAGTGTGAATGGAAGAGGAGTGCATATGATTGAAAGCTGCAAAACACAACATAATCAGGATTCCACATCATACCAACAACCATCTATTTACTGATTTAATTAAAAACTTCGAACTGCACCCAGCCCTTGTCCGCGCCGAAACGACCGTCTGGGACAACAACTTTTCAACAAAAATAATCCAAGATGCACTGGCATTGTCAAAATCAGAAATTTTCAACTTGTCAACTTTAGAAAATGCACAAATAATTGGTGCAACTTAAAACACGGAAAACTAAGTAACATTTTACCTGGTGTCTACTCCAGCCAGTGCGATAGGATTCTGGCTGCCAGAGTTTGCTCAGAGGGAATTCGCTGGGTTTCTCCTGTCACCGGATAGCCGCGCGCACACGCGCGCCCGCCCACACCCGCCGCACCCACCCGCGCGCGCGCGCCCGCCCACACCCGCCGCACCCACCCGCGCGCGCGCGCCCGCCCACACCTGAACCCTTGTGCGATTGACCGCGCGGTAGCGTGATCAGCTGCTCGCCTCTGGTTTACTGATAAATGCACAGCCAGGCACGCGCTCTGTTTTAGTTGTAACCGTGCGCGAATAAAGATGTTTTATGGAAAGGTGAAATTTTAAATTGCGGAGTTATTAGACTTTGACTGGTCTCCAAGAATTCATGAAATAAAAACTTTTTTTTAAAAAGGTATTCGGCAGGCTCACAGATCTTCCTGAATATTTGCAGCATTTTCTGTCTACGTTTCAGATTTGCAGCATCTGCAGTTTTGTTTGGATTTTCAGTCTCCCAACACGGTCTATTTTGACGAAATGCCATCCACTTGCAACGCTAATTATGTCTCTGGCTTCACAGATGGTGCCTGACCTAATGAGCACTTCTAGCAGCTGCACAATTCACGGATAGTTTACAGGCCAATTAATATTTAAAGTCATTAAGAGTCATTTTGGAATGTAGTTTCTAAATTGAAAATAAAAAGTTAAAGCTCTTATGAAAACTGAGTAAGGTCATTGGTTTGGATCTTACTAGAAAAATAGCATATTATTTTGTCAATTTCTGCAGGAACAGAGTGCAGACGGAATGAGTTGAATCTCAAACTTGCTCGTCAAATTAAGCTGCTCCACTGTTGCATAGAACTTTCCCAATTTGCACATAAATTACCCATTAAACGCATCAAAAAGCAAATATGGTAATTAAACACACTTTTAAATGACTTAATTGTTAATTCATTGTCAATCAATCTCTAGCCTAGAAACTGAACAACTTAAACCTCATTCCTTTTAACAGGTAAATTGTTCTTACACACCAAAATACGGCAACTAGAATGGTGCACAGAATTCTAAAGTGTGGTAAAACTAAGAAAAATAGAATTTTTCAATTCTATTCTTACAGAATAAATTGCAGCTTGTTATGTCTTTCTAGTACTTCACATTTAAACTTTTGTAATCTATTTGCTCCTCTGTCAAGTACAAAAAAGGACTAGTTCTTGCAACTTGTATTAAAAGTTGATAAATTTCAATAGTTAAGGAGATAATATTGCAGGACCTCCATAGCTGGAACTTCCCAGATGCTTTAGAGTCATGCAGCACTCAAATAGGCCCTTTGGGCCAGCTGGTCAATCAGACCAAGATTCCCATCTAAGCTTGTCTCATTTGCCTGTGTTTGGCCCATATCCCTCTAAACCTTTCCACGTACCTTGTAAATGTTATTAATGTACCTGCCTCAATCATTTCCTCTGGCAGCTCATTCCATATACTGACCACTCTCTGGATGAAAAAGTTGCCCCTTGGGTTCTTATTAAATCTCCCTCCTCTCACCTTAAACCGATGCCCTCTAAAGTTCTTGATTCCCCAACCCTGGGAAGACGACTGTGGACGTTCACCCTATCTATGCCCCTCATAATATTATAAACCTTTACAAGATAATCCCTCATTTTCCGATGCTCCAATGAAAAGTCCCAACCTGCTCAACCTCTCTCCATAACTCAGTCCCTTGAGTCCCAGCAAATCTTTGTAAATGTTCTCTATACTCTTTCCAGCTTACTGGCATCTTTCCGAAAGCCAGGGTGATCAAAACTGAACACAATATTCCAAATGCAGTCCTCACCAACGTCTTGTACAACTGCAACATAACATCCCAACTTCTATACTCAAATGTCCTGACTGATGAAGGCCAGCATGCCAAAAACCTTCTTCACCACCATCTACCTGCAATACCACTTTCAGGGAACCATGTACTTGTATTCCTTGGTCCCTCTGTTCTACAACACTCCCCAGGGCCCCACTGGTCACTGTGAAAGTCCTACCCTCATTTATATTCCCAAAACACACCTCACACTTATCTGAATTAAACTCCATTTGCCATTCATTCCTCAGCCCAGCTAATCAAGATCCCTGTGTTAATCCTGATAACCATTGCTGTCCTTGCCACAGTATCAGCAGTTACTTTAGGTACAATGTGAACATCGAGTTGAAAATGCCTACCGCTGAAACAGGTCTATGGCAGATACCATCTGCCTGGCCGTACACTCACCTCTGGAGCATCTGGACAGTGAAGACACTTATGTTAGACTATTGTTTATTGACTACAGCTCCACCCTCAATACTATAATTTCAGGCAAACTCATCACCAAACTCAGAGCTGGGACTCAACATCTCCCTCTGCAACTGGATCCTTGACTTCCTGACCGACAAGACCACCATCAGTAAGGATAGGCAGCAACACCTCCACCATGATTATTCTCAACACTGGTGCTCCACAAGGCTCTGTCCTCAGCCCCTTACACTCACGACTGTGTGGCTAGATTCTACTCTAACTCATCTCCAAGTCTGCAGATGATACCACTGTAGTGGGCCGTATCTCAAATGATGATGAGTCGGAGTACAGGAAGGAGATAGAACACTTAGTAACATGGTGTCATAACAACCACCTCTCCTTCGATGTCAGCAAGAGCTGGTCATTGACTTCAGGAAGGGGGCAGTACAATGTTCCTGTCGGTTCCAAGGTCGAGAGCTTCAAGTTCCTAGGAGTGAACATTACCAAGAGTCTATCCTGGTCTAAAGACATAGACACCACAGCCAAGAAATCTCACCAGCATCTCTACTTCCTCAGGAGACTAAAGAAATTTGGCATGTCCCCATCGACCCTCACCAATTTTTATAGATGTACCATAGAAAGCATCCTATCCAGATGCATCACAGCTTGGTATGGCAACTGGTCTGCCTGTGACCGCAAGAAACTGCAGAGTTGTGAACACAGGTCAGTACATCATGGAAACCAGCCTCCCCTCCATGGACTTTGTCTATACTTCTCACCTGCTCGGTAAAGCAGCCAGCATAATCAAAGACCCCACCCACCCTGGATATCCTCTCTTCTCTCCCCTCCCCTCAGGCAGAAGATACCAAAGCCTGAAAGCATGTACCACCAGGCTCAAGGACAGCTTCTATTCCTGCTGTTATAAGACTATTGAACAGTTCCCTAGTACGATAAGGCAGACTCTTGACCCCTCAATCTACCTCATTATGACATTGCATCTTATTGTCTACCTGCATTGCACTTTCTCTGTAGCTGTTTCACTTTATTCTGCATTGTTATTGTTTTACCTTGTACTACCTCAATGTGCTGTGTAATGAATTGATCTGTACGAACGGTATGCAAGACAAACTTTTCACTGTACCTCAGTGCATGTGACAACAGTCAATTCCAAAAAGGTGCAAAAAAGTCAAAAGCACAAGACTTCCTACTTGAATTACTTGCAAGACTGAAATGCTGGAAATGAAATCTAATTCAGATTTAAACTAACTTCATCATTGAGTGCATTAAATCCTAATATGCAAAAATTATTTTGTGTATCATTAATATTGTAAAAGAAAAAAAATCATTATGTGGCTGATTCTTTCTGGTACATCTTCCAGGTTAAAAAAAAGTAGGAATAAAACAGGAGCAATTGCTCAAGCTTCGGATCTGTTTTTTGCCTTTAGTACTCATGTGGTCATAAAGCACAGAGACAGACCCCGTGGCCCATCAAATCCATGCTGACCATCTGGCACCCTTTCAGATTAATCCCATTTTCTTCTCTCCACATTTCCCTTAACACCCCCTGATTTTAACCACTCAATCTACACACAAGGGGAAATTTACAATGGCAAATTAACCTATCAACCCCACATCTTAGGTACGAGGGAGGAAAGTGGAGCACCCAGAGGAAATCCACAATTATAATGAGAATGTACAAACCCGACATAGACAGCAGAGATTAAGACTGAACCCAGGTCACCAGCACTGTATGGCAGCAGCTCTATTAGATAGACATTTTGCTACTCAAGTTTTCCAGTTTGACAAAGAATATTCACTAGGTCCAACTTAAATGCTATCATAGTCAATGTTTCATAATTTAAAGTTTCATATTTTTGATACTTATTCTTCCATATTTCAAAATGGCTTACTTTCCCTTAAGTGCTCCTATTTTTCCAAGTTTGTATCATTTGCTCCCTTGCTGTTTCACAATAGTCAGATAAAAATGTCGTAGGAGAACCAAAGTGGTATCAGAAGTTAACCTGGTTTGTTACACAGTAGTTTGATGTCCAAAACATGCATGCATCATTTGTGATGAACACAAACCTGAGAAATTACATTTTTCCAAAACAATGAAGTTTCTCCAGAGTGACTGCACAGTTGGCATGTGAGAATCTCAAATTTGGAGAGCAATCTTTGGAAAAGAAACAAAGTTTCATAAAAATAAAAGCAGCATGCACACCTAGGCTAATAGGGACAGCAATTTAAATAACATATCCAGTTTCAGATGTTCATAGGACACCATTGGGAAACAATTTTATAGTGCTCTTTTCCCATCTGACTTTGGCATCAAAGGTTAAAAAAAATGGTTACTGCACACATCATAATTGTAGTTAGCATACTCTTTGGGAGAAAACAAAATACAATTCAACTTTTAATAGCTGAATATTGATGAAATTTAAATAAGCTCAGCGATTTATTGATAGTATAATCTTACTTTATTAGCATTTTAATTTATATTTATACATTTGGAAGGAACATGTAACCCTAGACACAATTTCCACACGGTATGTATATATTTTTATTGAATTTTAAAATCAAGTTTCATCATTGTTTCAAAGAACACCTAACTTTTTTGGGAGGGAAAGGGAAAGGTGGAAGAGGTAGGAAGAATGATCTAAATTAGCTCCAAATGCAAAGAAAGTTGCTCAACCCTTTTAAAACATTAACAAAAAGTTGTTTTTTTTTAAAAAGCAATTACTACAGAACGGCACTATCCATTATTTTCACATGAACACACTTTACCTCAGCTGTTGGCACTTGCACATATAACACATCTTAGTTTCAGGGCCATATTTCCAATACAACTTAACATTTTTGTGATGAGCAAAAAAAAACTTTAAGGAAGGAATTACATAAACTGCAATTCTCATTGTGGGAAAATCCTCAGGAGGTCTCAAGTCCTATGCCGAGGTACAATGTATATCTTTTTGGAGAGAGTTCTGGATAATCATATCACACATACTAAAGAGTAACTGGATTAAAAATGGAAACAATGATCAATAGACTCATCATATAAACATTTCATCGTATAGTTGTGTTTTTATGCACACAATACTATTTTACCTAAAGAATAATGTTAAATCATGTGACACTGATAATCCCTTCATAGTAGTGGTTCAAGCGCTAAGAACCAAAATAAAAGTAATGAAACCACAATTTGGTTCATCAAAGCCGGTTTATATTGCAATCTGAATGTTTATTCTGCACAATTGATTTCATTACAAAAAGGACAAGACAGTTAAAAATAAATTTCAAAAGGGTACAAACTATGAGGTGATTCAGTACTTTAAAAACTGGCACAAGATGTTGCTAGTATATCCTGGGGAAAAATGCTGCAATTTTTAATAGCACTGCACATCAGCGGTTTGGAAAGAAATAAATGTCAAATGGAAGCATCTTTATCCCCATTTCTATGGTGCGGAAATGATGATCAAGATTAAATAGTTAAGCAATACCTCTGTAGCCTTAACAAATACATAATAAAAATACAAACTGAATATATATATTTATATATATGCGCAACAAATAGTTAAGGTAAAAACTTGAATATAGAAAATTACAAAGGGTAGATGCATAAGGATCTGCAAAGTGTCAAAGGAGCTTCATTTAGTAGCCACTTTGTAACTTCAAGGTTAAATATAATCAACAGTTATTTGGCAGATGATCCTTAACATTAGCAAAAAATGGCTTTTAATAAATTGAAAAAATAGATTAAGACTTCAGTTCCCATTTTTACAATATTCCTCTTTTATAAAGAGCTTAGTAACACACGGAAATGCGTACTTTGACACTGAACTGACAAACAGCTAGTTTACTAATCACCTTATAGAATGAGACCATCAGTGACCCTTTTATGTTTGAAATATGCTTATTATATCAGAAAATGCAATGCGCGAATTAGAAAATTGCTACGAAATTTAATAGAAAACAGATATATCACAATAAATTGTGTTCAAGATGTACATACCATTAACTTTCCCATTCTGGACTGCATCAACCCCAAATCTTAATTTTCAAGAATCCCCCATCAGTCTTGCATAGCTATTTTCCTGTGTTTATAATCTATTATGAGTGCTATATTTGAAAATTGCTACATGTGGTGAGCATCTGCAAAATGTACATGCAACATTGCCAGTGTTCAATAGTTATGAATACTGTATTACAAATACATAGAAAATAAGGCATTTTAGTGACATGTCACTTTTCCATAATAGATGAAATTTTATCACACTGATAAAAAGACTGCAGAAAAAGCATAAAATTTACTAGCCATTTGCTCTTTTATAAAATCACTAACACATCGTTTCTCTATAAATTTTAGTCCATACAGTCATCCCCACCAATTGTGACTAACTGTATATCGGTATTATGCAACATTTCTTCAGTACTTGCACCATCAGAATGATCAGTTCCAATCCCTTCCATATGACCCTGCTGAATGTTTGCTATTACAGGTGACATAATAGTTCCTCCTGTTGCAAGGATACCAACATCTGAGGCAGATGTCACTTCCATTGATGATATAGCTGCACTGTTATGGCTGGAAAGGTTGCCCCTCTTGTTCTGATGTGTTTTAATGTGCTTTGAAAGATGGTCACTTCTTATAAAGCGCTTGGAGCATTCTGGGCAGACAAATTTTTTCTCACCTACAGGTAATGTGGGGGGGGGGGGGGAGGTGGAATAAAAAAAAAAACACAAAAATCACAAATCTCTGAAAGACATACTTGCACTTTTCATTGTATTGAGTATTTTGGAGGCAAAATAATACTCTTAAATTGTCACTTTTGTGATGTAGGAAACATGCCCAATGACATGCCTAAAATCTGAAGATTTACAAAGGCAGAGTCAGAGTAATACAGCAATGTAGACAGGCCCTTCAGCCCAACTCATCCATGCTGACCATGGTGCCCAACAAACTAGTCCCATATCCTTCTAAAACCCTCCTATCCATGTACTTATCTAAATGTCTTTTAAACATTATTATTGTACGCATCTCAACCACTTCCTCTGGCAGCTCATTCCCTATACACACCAGCCTCTGCATGAAGTTATCCCTCAGATTCTATTTAAATCTTTCACCTCTCACCTTAAACCTATGCCCTCTAGCTTTTCAGTTCCCCTACCCTGGGAAAAAGACTATGTATCTTCTTATACCCCTCAGCATTTTGTACGCCTCCAAAGATCACCCCGCAATCTCCTACATTCCGTTCCGAGGAATGAAGTCCTAGCCTACCTAGTCTCTCCCCATAATTCAGGCCTGGCAGCATCCTTGTAAATGTTCTCTGCACTTGTGTACAAAGTAGACTCTTGTTTCATGTATAAAATAAATGAGAACAAAATCTTCTGCAGCTGGCTTTACTGAATAACTGAAACAAATTTATTCTTGATCGAAATGTTACCTCACAATATACTAAGTCTTGTAACTTAAATTCCTGCCTGCATAATTACTATTCCATAGTAACTTTCAACCTATGGCAATGTTGTATCAACTTTCTTCCAAATTCACAATCTTCATGGAAACCTCTGTGATTCACCATTTTTTCCAAATTACTATGAACTTTGCTGTTTAAACACAAAATTAAATGCAAAAAAAGGTTAAAATGTACAGCTTAACTAATAAATAAATTATAAGTACGCTATAGTTCAATTATACCTGCAATACAGCTTTTCCAAAGATTAGGGAATCAACTGGCATAATTGTCTTCGATAAACATACAAACCCCATTTCTTTTAGGTTAATAGGCCAAAATAAAATCCACACAAATAAAATGCAGGGTTAAAATTGTGAAAAATATTTGTCTTTCAACTCTTCAATCTAGTTTCAAACTCATTTCAAACTGTGCAAATGCAAGTATCTGTACTGAGTGCTGATCGAAGACAATATTTCATACAAAGTTGGCAATTTCACTCACCAAGCTACAATGTGAAATGAAGAAACATCACAATAGCATTCTTTTAATGCAGGAAATGAGGCAAATTATTGGGACAGGGTACTGGAAGATTTGTTCTGTTATATTCAATCTGAACAAGTTAGATACTGGCATAAACACAATATTTGTTCCATTTCTCTTTGCAAGATTCATAACAACTGGGAAAAACTAGTTGGGCTGAATATGCATCATTATATTACAAAAAAGGCATTTTAAAAAAATTGATTTTCACGACTTTGACATCACTGGCAAGCCGAGCATTATTGCCCATCTCTAACTTCCTTCGATGAGGTAGATGGTGGTGTGCTATAACCTTGAACTTTCTTGTAAAGGTACTCTTACACTGCTGTTGGGGAGGGATTTCCAGGATTCAAGCACAACAATAATGAACATTTTTAATGAACATTCTCTGTATACTTGTATCCCATTATTTACATGGCTCCTATAACAGAACTTTAACACCAATAGTCAATTTCAACTCTGCTGCTGGAACTCTGCTGAATTAGCAGTACAAAAAAATTCCATTAATCCGGCACGCCTGGGACTTTAGTGTGCCAGGTTAGCAAATGTTCCAGATTATTGGACGTTATTTTAAAACTCCAAGATACTTTAAGTTCAAAGTTGTTACACACTAATATCTCAGTGACCCTGGGGAGTGGTCAGGGAACATGGAAACCAAGGATCCAATGAGTGGAAATTGCAAACAGCATCTACTGAGCCAGATGCCAAAACCATCAGAATATCGAAATAATTGGATAGCAGATTGGACTTTCACTGTACAGGCCAAACCAGGCAACAAACACATTCCATTTTTACTGCTGTCCACAGTTCAATTTTGTCCATGAATCAGAACATACACACAAAAAAAATCACTCAATATGGTATTGAATGGCATGAAAAGCACACAAGACTGATAAGATCAAAGATTAAAAGTAGAGAGAGAGGAAGCTAATGCTGCCAATTGTAGGCATGAACAATTGATAGCATACCATCCTTTTGAATTTAATAACATGGGAGCTCAATTATATGCACAGGTGTTCATAGATCGGGTAAGCATAACATGGGAATGGCCTGTATAGTCTTTTAACCTTCCTTGAAAACTTCAAGAAAAACTGATCAACACTACCAGAATCCAAACATTTGCCCTCAGATTTTAGTTATTATATTGCAAGTCTTTGCACTACATAGATGTATACAAAATTATGAGGGGTATAGATAGGGTGAATGCATACAGGCTTTATCCCAAGGTTGGGTGAGACAAGAACTAGAGGACATAGGTTTAGGGTGAAAGGTGAAATATACAAGGGGAATCTGAGGGGGAACTTCTTCACTCAGAGGGTGGTGCAAGTGTGGAACCAGCTGCCAGCAGAAGTGGTAGATGGGGGTTCAATTGTAACATTTAAGAGGTATGGATAGGTACATGGATGAGAGGGGTTTGGAGGGATATGGTCTGGGTGCAGTTAGATGAGACTAGGCAGAAGATCAGGTAGGCATGGACTAGATGGGCCGAAAGGCCTGTTGCTGCGCTGTAGTACTCTATGACTCTCCACAAAGAATGTGAACTGTCAAGCCTTATTAAACTATTCATTTAAAAAAACACAATGAAATGCAGACATCGAGTGAAAAATAATATTCCAGTCCCAACTTACGTAAATGTTACAGTAGGGCAATGTCAGGATCTGAATGAAATGAGGGAATAACTTTCAAATAAAAATTCTGGGCAAGTTACAAAAATGCCAGACCACAAAGCACGATCATTTACTGTAGACCTGCCATTTCCAACAATACAACATTATCATGCAATCATTTTAAAACAAACTTGAAATATGAGAAACAAGATCTGATTGTCTTTTGGTAAACTATTCATATTTACACAAATTATCCATTAACAGTGATTTTAAAATTTGTGAAAACTTTATGCAAATATCAACACTTTTTGCACATTCTATCCTATTGTTCAGATTTTCACCTTCTTCAAAAATACATAACACAGAAAATTTAAATTAATTTCCAGGAATAGAAATAAAATGTCAATTAGAAATGCCAAAATTTGGATAACTTTAGATTCCCAGAAAACCCTCAAACTTCCATCTCAGAATCTACTCTTAACTATCCCAACACAGGGATCAAATATTTGAAATAGAATCTCACACCAGAAGCATTCTGGAAAATACAAGATGTGCCTTGTGGTTTTTGCCCCAATACCAACTTCCTTCTTAAATCTCTTTCCTTTTTACCTTTATTGTAAACACACAATAAAGAACTCAAAAAGACATCAACTTTTCAGTTGTTTCTGCTTCTTCTCTGTTGTCAAGTACTCCAATTCTTCAGCGTGAATTTGTTTTTCTATTTTTCTCTCTCTCATTCTCAAGCTCTTGGAAATCATCAGCATAGACTACATCTTGCTTTCTCTAAATTATTAACTACCCAATCTGCTTTTCTGTCCCTCATATTCAAATGACACATTCATTAACTCCTAAAAATAACTCCCATAGAAAAATATACACCCCTTTCTCCTTGCAAACTTTTGCATCGTCTCCAACTTCCTTTTCAAAATCCTTCAGTATGTTACCCTTCTCCGGTTCTCTACCATACCCATCCTACAGCTCAATTAAAATTCCAAAAGATTTATGCCCCTTCCAAAACACAAGCCACCCTAATAAATCAGAAGTGTCAATTTTTAATTGCGATCAGAGTGCAGTCTTTTTTTCTGTGCAGCCTTTGACACAATTAACCACATTTATCTTCCCCCAACCATCTCCTCCATTTTGTGGTTAGGTAGGATTTCGAGTTATATTCCCATGATGTCATAAATTCAGGAATTTCCCAGTGATCTGTGCTTGACTTCTGGTCTTCTGGACTTGCACAACACCTTTTGGTAACATCACCCATATATTAGTAATCAGCTTGTGCAAGTGCAGCCAAAACATCTAGCAAAATTTCTCCTTTATTTTTCCCACTGCAAGTATTGTCATGACTGCATGTTCTACATGGTCATAACAAGACCACTTTAAGATACCACTTTGTCCACCCAAATGTGAGTACACACGTCAGGACCCTGCCATAACACCTGTACTCTTTCCAACCACCACTTGTGGTTAAATCTGAATAGGTCCCACCTCAGTGTTTAAATGACTCCACGCTAAATGTTACTACACCAATTCCTCCCCGACCAATTTTGTTCCAGTTTAGGCCAAAAGATTCATTTCCACCTTTATAACGACACCACCTGGTTGATCAACCACCAAACTTTACTGCCTATAGTCTATTCTCTCTCCTATCATCACTGTTTTCATTTAAAAGGTGCTGGTCCCCCAACTAAGTAATATTTAAAAGTGTGTCATCTGAGTTCAAACCATCCATGGAATCACACCTCCCTATGTCTAAATTTTCCAGTGCTAAAATCAACTCCCACAGCCACTTCCTAGTCACAGCCTTTCCTGCATCTTCTTCTTTTGGAACCCTCCCTGGCACACATCCCAACAGATACTTGGCCCCAACCTCAAGTTCTCAACCATTCCAATAACCTCCTGAACAAAAGTGCTTTTTTGGTCAACCCATTTTGCTTGGATCAGCAGTCATTTTCATTGCATCTCTGAACATACAAAAAGGAAAGCAGCAGCTAAGGCAGATATGAGACTCTAGAGAACTACACTGGTTAATTATTAGCAGGAAACAAATGGAAGATATGTCTAATCAATTTTTTTTGCATTAGTCTTCACTGTGGAGGACGCTGCAAATATCCCAAAAGTAACAGAAGGACTAATTTCAAATAACTGGGAGGAAGTTGTAAAAGTCCCAATCACAAGGGACGGAGTAGTAGAGAAATTCACAGGGCTAAAGGTGGACAAACTGCTGAGACCTGATGGATGGAATATGAGGGTTTTAAAAAGAGGTGGCTGCAGAGATAGTGAACCCATTGGTTAAAATTTTTCAAAACTCGCTAAATTCAGGAGGGTACCAGAAGATTGGAAAAGAACCAGTGTGACTCCCTTCTTCAAAAAAAAAGGCAGGGGACCACAGACGAGTTTGTTTAACATCCATTGTTGGCAAGATGCTTGAGTCAGTAATCAATGAGGAAATAACTATTTAGGAAAACTGAATATAATCAAAACGTTAACATGGTTTTATGAAAGGTAAATCATATTTGACAAATTTGCCTGAATTCTTTAAGGATGTGACAGGAGGAGCTGATGGAGGGGTACCAATAGATGTAATGTATTTACATTTCCAAAGGCATTTGACAAGGTGCTACATAGGAAGCTGGGGCATAAATTAAAAGCCCATGGTATTGGAGGAAGTGCATTAGCATGGATTGATAACTGCCTATCACATAGAAAACAAGGAGTTGGAATAAATTGATCCTTTTTCATCCTGGAGGGACTTCACTAGCTCCTGCCATTAGATTAAATATTTTTAACACCCTTCACTGAAATACAACCTTATTAGTCATCAGCACTGCAGCTACTCAAGTAACGTAAATAATCTAATTAGAAAAATACTCTTAGCTTATGAAAATCAAAAAAACAGATGCTGGAAATTGGAAGCATTATTTATGATGTTGAGCCATTGTATTGCATGTATAATAGTGCTTGTAAAAGAACTGTAAAACCTAGCTCTCATTACAACCTCAAAGTCAGAATTCACAAGGTACGAACAGTAACTTAGGTCAAGATGTATGAAATTCTACTATATCATTATCTTAGAAAGGCAGAAATATGAATATGACCTGTGTGTGTTTTTCTGTGACGCTGTAGCTCATCACTGCGAGTGAACCGTTTTCCACAAAACACCCAGTTACACACAAAGGGTCGTTCTCCTGTGTGCCAGCGAAGATGAGCTCTAAGGTGGGATGTTTTTCCATAGGTCTTTCCACAACCTGGAAAATGGCATATATGCTGCTTCTTCTTGCCCAAGTTACTGGAGGATCTGGGGAAAAGAAATAAATTCAAATATTATGGACACATTTCAGTCCTTTTCTTTGAATTCTGTATATGTTTAATATAATTTTAAAACCTCCTGTAGATTTAAAGGCAATTGAATTAAACAGCAACAGCAATTGAAATCAATTTGATAACTATTTCTAAAAACATTACATGGCAGCTTCCAAGAAAATATTCCGGATGTTTTGCAAACCAATAGTGCACAGAGAGCACAATCCTTTGTTTCTGCAATCTGATTTTTTTAAAATTTAGAATTGTTGCGAATTGTGCAATTATTCTGAAATTACTGCTACTCACATTATTTTACATCTCTTAGGATTATATAGCCAGCCTTTTAAATATCCAAAATAACTACATTATATAAAAATACTGAAATTCAGATATCTATTGTGTATACCTCGAGCAAATTTACTTACATCAACATAGAACAGTGCAGCACAGGAAGACCCTTCAGCCCACAATGTCTATACTGACCAAAATGCCAAGTTAAACTAATCCCATCTGCCTGCACATGATCTGTATCACGCTATGCCCCGCCTGTTCATGTGCCTGTCTAAATGCCGCTATCATATCTACTTCCACAACCCATCCTGGCAACACGATCCAGGTACCTATCACTTTGTGTTGAAATAAAACTTGACTCGTAAGTCTCCTTTAAACTTTCCCCCTCTCAGCTTAAAGCTATGCCCTCTAGTATTTGACATTTCCACCATAAAACATATTCTATCTATGCCTTGCATACTTTTGTATACTTCTATCAGCATGTCCCTATGCTTCCAACCCTCTACAGAAAACAATTCAAGTTTGTCAAATCTCTCCTTATAGCTAATACTCTCCAATCCAGGCACATCCCTGGTGAACCTCTTCTACACCCTAAAGATATAGAACGGATATAAAAAATTCAGATTGATGGCCAGAATGATGGACATTAAACATGATTTTGTCTTCGATATAGGAAAAAAATCTGAGGAAAAATAGGCGCCAAGTCAAAGGATATGAGATTAAAAGATCTGATAAGGCCCTAAACAGTTGAAGCCATATCATCATTTTAAATGGAGGAACAGAGTTAAAGGAGAATTGAGATGAGAAATATAATATCTTTATTAGTCACACATACAGCGAAACACACAGTGAAATACATCTTTTGCATAGAGTGTTCTGGGGGGAGCCCATACGTGTCGTCGCGCTTCCGGCTGTGAAAACATGGAAGGATTTGAACAGCAGAATGGGACTTTAGAAGTCCCTGAAAGAGGGACAAAGGTTTTGGATGACTGAAGTAGTGAGAGGAGGGGCACTGGAGTCAGGGTAATAGGAGCAAATATCTGCAGATGCTAGGAACCTAAAACAAAAACAGAAAATGCCAGAAGCACTCAGTAGGTCAGACAGCACCTGGAGTGAGACACAGAATTAATCTTTCAGATCAATAACACTTCATACCTTGAAAAGTGAGAAAACAAGCATAGTTTCTAGTTCTGATAAAGGTTCATTAATCTGAAACATTGACAATGAAATGCTTCCACACTCTACCAATCAGATGCTGCCCAACCCGTCAAGTTCTTCTGGAACTTTGTTTGCTTTACGGAGTCTAGAATAGTTTTCTAGCAATAAATGAATGTGCAGTGTCAACTATTTGTAATCGATAGCAACCAGGATCAAGGCTCAGCTTGGAATTCAACTAGCCAGTGAGGTTGTGTGGAATCAGCCAAAAAATT
Organism: Pristis pectinata; assembly: GCF_009764475.1. NCBI lineage: Eukaryota > Metazoa > Chordata > Chondrichthyes > Rhinopristiformes > Pristidae > Pristis > Pristis pectinata. The sequence continues at coordinate 45,863,239 of NC_067405.1, forward strand.
AATGGATGGAGTTCACAGTTGGGGCAAAAAATGAGCACTTCCATCATTCTGATGTTTATCTGCATGAAGTTACAACTCACCCAGAACTCCTCAAGCCAAATGCACAAATACTGCCTAAGTGTTGAGAAAGGTGCAGCAAGTTGGGTTTTACTACTGCACATGTAGAAACTGTCCCTTTGTCTGGAAATGCTTCCATTACAGAAGAGCTGAGACAAGGCAAGCTTGACCCTTGAGGGACAGTGGAGGTGAAGGCGGCCTTACTAGAGAAAGCCCAACTGATAGGTGAAGTGGAGACTGTACAACAGCAAGGACGGAAGGATAATAAGAGAAACTTGGGACTGGACTTATTTGGGAATGACCAGTGGCATGAACATTCTATTATAATGACTTAAGGGATGGGGAACCACAGTAAACTGCATAAATTGGAGAAACCGGGGTTGTTTCCTTGGAGCAGAGGAGAGATATACAAGATTATGAGAAGCATTCATAGGGTAGATAGTCAAAATCTTTTTGTCATGGTAGGGATATCAAAAACAAGAGGGAAAGGGCAGAGTAAGGAGTTGTAAAGGGGATCTAAGAGGAAAGCTTTTTTAAAAAATATACACAGACAGGTTGATATCTGGAATGTGCTGCCAGAGGTGGTAGAATCAGGTGCAATTACTCAGTTTAAGCAGCATTTAGACAAACACTTAAATAGGCAAGGCATGAAAAGACACAGTCCCAATTTGGGCAAACAGGATTAGTGTAGATTGGTAAAACGGTTGGAGCGGACATGGTGGACTGAAGGACCCATTTCTGTGTTGTATAATTTTGAGAACTTATAGATGCATTTAAAATCATGAAGGGTCAGAATGCACTAAAAGGAAGGGTGGTGGGAGCAGATCAAATCATGCTGTTCCAAAGAGTACTGGTTAAATACTTCAAAGCAAAATCTTTAACAGCTGTGGGAGGGATAGGGTAATGGGATTAGTTGGATTGGTTTTCCATTGAACTAACATGGATTACACAAGTTGAATGCTCTTGTAACTCGTGAATTGTGAGTTTAGAAAGGAATTGCAAAACTGAATATTTTATGTAAGTAATAAAACTTTAGATCTCAAAAGGAGCTGGCCCTTGTGACAGTTTAAGCAGAGCTGTATTCCAAACTGCTAGAAATTGATTTGAAGTTCAGATTTAAGCATTCTATATACAATGTCGCATTCTGAATTTTCTACAAGTCCATGCAAAATAAACAAAATTAAGATTGATGATTAAAGAGGACAAAAATGTTATTAAAAATATTTACATTTCAATTTAGATGCAACGGCCAATTTGCATTCAATTTACATTTTGAAAAGCCAAAAGCTGGAAATCTAACTTCCATAAATATAATTTTTAAAGTCCTGTACAGTAGCCAAATTTTAAATTTGCAAATAACCAAGTTTAGCCAATGCAATATAACTCATTCAGGGTAAGGATTTTCACCTTCTTGGAAGAAAGCACCTATTATCTCTATAAATTCTGAATCAAAAGGCAAATAAAACACACCCTCATAAAATGCACCCTCCAGATAATTTAATTCAGCACCAACCAATAGATATCACCAACAATAGATGTTCAATCACATTAAAATCTTTTTATGAATGGCAAATTTTAAAAGGTACATCAAAAATATTTAGAGGAAAAAAATTAAACTCTCAGACAAAAACCAACACTTGTGTCTGTGATAATTTGACTACACAATCAAACATTAGTTAAGACCAAATTAATTAATTCATTGTGGACTTTCTAGTAAGGCCAAATAATTCTAAAGCAGCGAATGGCTAATTTCCAAAACAAATTAATAAAATTCTGCAGTGTTGGTCCAGAAATGTGAGCATGGCAATGAAGCAGGCAAGGGGGAAAGAGAATTTCAATGTAACAAATAAAAGATACTGTATTAAACATAAGCATACCTTCCCAAGACGTCCTTACAATTAGGACAGGTACATGCAACTCGGCGGAGTCGTTTTCCTGGTTGATACTGCTGGTCATTTGCATCCTCATCCAGGTTCACAGATACTTGTGCTAACTCACCAGAACCAAGGACTGATGCATTTCCCACATTAGTCACCGTAGAAGGCTGTGATGCTAGTTGCCAGGATTCGGAGTCATCTTCTTCTTCTTTTATTTGAATATCTGGAATGAATAAAGCCATGTTCAATCTCACCTATGGATTTCAAGATGACAAAAGTTCTTCTGATAAACTTTCATCAATCAATATCCCATTGAAGTATAGAGATATCATCTTAGGCAATCATTTCAATGTTTAAAAATTATTGGCAGATATTATGGGTCTTTCCAGTATTAATTAAATCTGATATCATGCTGTGAGAGCAAATTTAAATGCAAGTATCTGGACACAAAAGAAAACACTTTCTGCTGCAACCGTGCAAACAGGGTTGAGGTTGACGTCTAAGATTATCACCTACTGCTTTCAGCAAACGATTGCACTGGAATTTGGTAATATTAGCTATACCCCTAGTGTAGTAATCAAGGTCAGGCAATTGAAATTCATTCATGATTGGTGCATGGTACACTAAGATCTAAATATAATATGCTAGAAATGGGAAATAAAGCAGAAATGCTGGAAATACTCAGGTCAGGCAGCATCTGTCGAAAGAAAATCGTTAACATTACTTCTAACATTTCCAATAGCAATCAATAGCAAAGTGAGTTTTAAAAATACTGAAAAAGGGAGTGGATAAGAGAATGAAGAAAGGATGGATCGCAGAAGAGATTAAGTAAAGGTCAATGGGATCATCCCAGGTCAATGGGATGATAAAAGCATTAGTGAATAATGAAGGATAAATATTTGGGAGCTATAAATAGAAGACAAATACACATCTGAAATTCCTGGCAAAATCATGAGTGCTGGAGATGTCATAATAAATATGCTAGAACTGCTGAAATAATGTCGAATCCAGAAAGTTGTAATATGCCTAGTCTTAAGACAAGGTGTTTGTTTCTTAAACAGGCATTAGGCTTTTAAGAAGCTGAAAACAGCTCTGAAATAGATACTTCCTGACCTGCTGGGTTCCTCCAGCATTTTGTGTGCATTGTTCTGAAATGGAGCAGCTTAAGTGAGGGGAAACTGGTTAACATGGGTTTGTATTTGCAGATCAAACAGCTGCTCTGCATGTCATTCATTTATTCTGCATTTGGTTTCCACAATGACCACTACAGTGAGCAGTGAATGGAATGCATTAAATAAGGTGAAAGTGCAGTTGCAGTATATCCTTTGACTGGATGTGATAGCAGCATGGATGTTGATGGAAATTAGTGAACCAGAGTATCCTGGAGGAAATGTTCCTTTAAAATTGCTGAAAGAGATCAGGAAGTACATTTTGCTGGCGATACCACATTGCAAACTGAAGATATTTGTTCTTGGTGGAAGAGTTGGAGTACAGATATATAGTTTAATACCCACTGCTGGGGTTTGAAGAAGTACAGTGGGAAGGATGCTACTAATGAATAATATACACTTATTAGGTCAAGTGGCTGCGAATGTTATCCATTTTATATGATTGAAATAAAACAAAACCAGCTAAAAATGTTACAAGTATTTTCTTTCCTTCACTGTGTCACCACTAAAAGCAATCTTGAACCATACATTTGCAGTCCTGTCTAACCATTATCAAATTCTTGCATCTGTTCAGCCTCATTGTTGCTGTCCCTTGGAAGTTAACAACCCTGTTCTGTTGATGGCAAGTTGTTTAATATTATAATTTACACTCCACCAATGGCTGAACACAGCAAGTGAAGCTATACTTGATAGTTATACACAAAATGAATAAACTGCTATTATTCAAGTTAACCTACAACTTAATAGGTTACACTGTTAAAAGCATGTGTGAAAAATGAGTGGATTTTATAAAGCAAATATAAACTGGGTCATCCAATCAAATTAAAATTTAAGATATTTATTCAGTGTCAGGAATGCTACAAAAGGCACTTGAGTACATTAACAATAATAACAAATAAACCAGAACATAATATATAATGGAGAAGGCCATATTTAAAAAAATTTTTAATACAATATCTCTCCAATACACTTAGTCTCAACTAAAGGCCTTGATTTCAAAAATCATGGTGCCAGGAAATAAACCTCATTAAAGTTCAAATATTGAACAATTTATGAACAAATGTAGGCTGTGTTTAAGGGAACAGGATTTACAGTAAAGATCCAGATAAACTGAAAACCAAGACCACAGAAGCAGGATTGGAAACAAAGTTGTCATCCCTGGAATGAACAGAAATCTCATGTGGCATGAAAATTGTGCTCCCCAACCACAAGCTAAAATATGTTCTTCCCCAATATGAGAATGTTTACTGGCGTTTACTGGGTCTTACTCAAACTTCATTCTCTACCAAACCCTACTGTTTGCCTTGGCTCGTCCCTTCACCAAGTCAATGGTAAGTAACCAGCTCACAGCACTTTTTGATTTTGGATTGCATTTGATGGGAGGCACTTGCTCAAAGTGAAAAAAACAGCTGTATGTATTACATCTTTGCAGGGTAGAATACTTGAACTTGAGTGAAGCAGTTTTTTCACTTGAAGAAATGAGCAGACAATTATTTGTGGAAGTAATCAAATTCTTCACACAGTTGGGCCTAACTGGAGAGGCCACTGTCATACCTACCACTTCAACTTACCCAGTGGTAGGCAAGGCCATCTGACAGCTTGGGTGCAATGCATTCATTTGAAAAAAAATGAGTTGTTTTATGGAAAAATTATGTTACAATACCTTATTAATAATTAAGTGATTCTGAATGCATATTGTCCCATCAATGCCAACAAGGCCAGAAAATGTTATTGTACACCATGTTCCATCAAATGTGTGGCAGTTAAACAGGTGAGATTGCTCTACTGTTGCTCTGGAGTTATGGGAAATATCTACATGTTGTTGAATTTGATGTTTGTGAGAGTTTTGATATAATTGGTTAATGGTTGTCCATATTCTTTGTGACATCTGCACATGGCTGACGATGAGCTGTTAGTTGAGGACATAGTTCTCTTCCAGAACTCTTTCCAATAGACCTTACAGTAGTCGGTGGGTCACTGGTTGATATTTCATCACAAAAAATAATATTCAGTCATTAGTGACTTAATTTCAATTATAGAGCATGTTCTATGTTATGGACTGGGTGCAGGTAAATAGGACTAGCGGAATAACGTTTCAGCACAGACTAGAAGGGCCAAATGGCCTGTTTCCTGTGCTGTAGTGTTCTATGGTTCTAAACTAGATTAATGATCAGCATAAAAAGCAAGATTTAGGTTGCATTCTCCCAAATTAGATTTATTCTTTTTTTACTTGGGACATAGGCATCTCTTACAAGGACAGCATTTACTGCCCAAAAACAACCATCTTCAAGATGGTGGTGAGTCACCACCTTGAATCAATGCAATCCTTCTGATAAATGTACAAGCTGTTGGGTGGAGTTTAGGGTTTAGACAAAGCAAAAGAAATACAACTTCAGTTACAGCTGCCACTTAGTCCCCCATTCTAGAACGAAAGAGTATTGTTCAAGAGAGAAAACTCACAACCCAAGTGGTTATATAGCTTTGTAAGAGTAGAAATAGCCAATATCTCCAACCAAGGGTATCAGAAACCAACAAAGGCACAACAAATAAACTCCTTCCCAAAACAACAGAAACTTGAGAAGGGCATGTGCACATGGTGACAGTCCACTGCCTACTACTTTTGTCCTTCTTGTGGTAGAGGACAGAGATTTGGGAGATACAGTCAAAGAACCAATGGCAAGTAACTGCAGTGCATTAGGTTTGTGGCATATATAGTACACATTGCCAGAGGTGATGGTAAAATCAGATACAATTATTATGGTTAAAAGGCATTCATAGAGACTTAAATAGGCAAGGTATAGGAGGAGACAGTCCTAATGTAAGCAAATGGGATCAATGTAGATGGGCAAAAAGGTTAGCATGGACATGGTGGACTGAAAGGCCCCATTTCTATGCTGCTGTGCTGTACGACTCTACAATTCAAAGTTGCTGCACTGTATTTTACACATGCTTCACACTGCAGGCACAGAGAGTGAATGTTGAGAGTCATGCTATCAAGTGGATTACTTTGTCCTGGTTTCTATCTAGTGGTGTTCGAGTTGTTTTTATACAAATGAAGATACCATCTTACTCCTGACTGGTGTCTTGTAGGTGATGGAAAAGCTTGGGCAGTTCAGGAGACAAGTCACTCACCTCACAATCATCAGACTTCATTAGGATGTGGGAGAAAATTGGAGCACCAAGAGAAAAGTCTTGCAGTCATAAGGACAATGTGCAGTTTCCACACAGACACACAAGTCAAAACAGAACCCAGGTTACTCAAGCTGCGAGGCTGCAACTCTACTAGTTGCATCAGAGTACCACCCTGAGGTTGGGCCTTGGACATTTTCCTGGAGAACCTCCAAAGTGTCATCCTGGGGTTGAAATAATCAACCTCCAACAACCACAAACATCTTCCTTTGTGCAAAATATGATTCCATCCAGTGATGGTCTGGGGCCAAATGGTCCTATTGAAACCAATTAGACCCATATGTGAGCAGGTTACTTAGTAAGAATGTTGATGGCATCTTCCATCATTTTGCTAACAGTCAACTGATGAGATGGTAATAAAAGAGACAGGATACTTTTTCTAAAAAAAATGTTCAGTAGGTATTCATACAAATATCCAGGTGTAATTATTTTAGACACTTGTGATAGGATAACTTTCTCATCCCAGAGACCAGCCTTGTGAATCTCTTTTGGACTGCATCCAATGCTTGTATATAATTTCAGTACAACTGTAACAAGACTTCCCATTTCTAAATTCCAATCCCCTAGCTATAAAGGCCAATATGCTACTTGCCTTCTCAATTAATTGCTGCACCTGCATGCAACTGTGTTCCAAATTAACACTTGGATGTCCCCTGTACTCCACTCATTTGCAGTCTCTCTACATTTAAATAGTCTAACTTTTGATTCCTCCTGCTGAAGCAGTTTCCTACATTAAATTCCCACTCACTCATCCTATCTACATCCTATTGCAGAATTCACTCCTAACTATGTTCATGCCATCAGCAAACTTGGACATCTCATACTCCAAAGCCTCCTCCAGACGGTAAACAATTGAAGGCCAAGGATGGATTTTTTGGGCATTCTACTGGTTGAGATTTTAGCTGGGAAGAAAAATTCATTTGTTTCTACAGTCTTCTCTATGATAACCAATCTTCAATTCACATTAACACATGACCCCAACATCATGATCTGTTTTCATTAAATTATTTTCCTTTGTTTTTATTTATTTATAAAATGTTCCAATGTGTTTCTAATTACAGTCAACCTGTGCTCCGAAAAAGCAGTCATCTGCTCATGCGTCAAGAAATGAGAGTTGGAAAAAAAAATTGTATTTTTTTTCCCACATAAATTCCATGAGAGTGAATTTTATTCCATATCTCAAATTTTTGGGTAGTGATTTGTGAATTCTTTAAGGGCAAATTTGTGTTACCTGAACAGCCATAACACAAGGGTCATCTTAACTTTTTAGACTTTTTTTTAGAAACACAACTAATAAATAATCTCTTTGAATGTCAGACAAATGAAAACTAAAATAAATGTCACATGCTTTGGCACAGCAAATCTCTGGACCCACCATAACCAGTCAAAGCTATCACCAAGGGCCTAGGAAGGACACCACGTGACCTGCTTACTGCTCAGGCCTCCCCAAAACTCACTGCCCAGTTCCCAGGTGCAAAAAGTCAGCAATGTTTGCATTCCACATCCTGCCCGAAGGTGGCATGGCAGGAAGCAGACCAGCCTTAACACAATTCAGTACATCATTTCCTTCCAACACTCATTGCTTTTTCAAATTGTTTTTCAACTTGGATTTCAACACACTGATCCAGTTAACATAAGAACATAAAAGAAAATACAAACAGAAATCGGTCACTTGGTCCTTCAAACCTGACCCACCATTCAAATATAATCATGGCCGATTTGCCTTGGCCTCCTCTGTGCCAGTTCCTCACAGCCCTCGATTTCCTGATCTTTCAAAAATTTGTCTACTTCCTCTTTAAATACACCCAATGATCTAACTGTCTGGGACAGAGAATTCCAGAGATTGACCACCCTCAGAAAATTACCATACACTTTAGTTTTAAATGACTATCCCTCATCTTGTAATTATATCCCAACATTCAAAATTCTCCTACTGGTGGAAACATCAACATCTACCCTGTCATCCCTCAGAATCTTGCACATTTTAATAATTCCACTCCTCATTCTCCAAATTCCAAGGAATACAGATCTAATCTCTTCAGCCACCCATCTAAGGGCAAGTCTATCATCCTAAGAATCAGCCTAGTTGGACAACTTCCAATGCCAATGTAGAGATTCTTAAATAAGGGGACCAAAGCTGCACATGTACTCCAAGTGTGGCATCATCAGTACCCTGTACAATTGTAAACATTTCTCCATTTCTAAAATCCAACTATCTTGCAACAAAGGCCAATAAGCTATTTACCTTCCTAACCTGCTGCAGCTGCCTAACTTTTTGCAATTTATGTACAAGATCACCTGTGTCCCTCTGTACTTGACTCATTTGCAATCTTTCTCCATTTAGCTAACAATCCACACCAACCAGTGGGCACCCATCTGTATTAATCCCAGTTTCTAGCATTAGGGAATAATCTAGGTACTGAAGGATAGTGTAGTCAACCTTTAGATTCCTTGCACTTTCCCCGCATTAAACTACATTTGTCAAGTTTTCACCCACTCGCTCAACCAACTTATATCCTGTTGCAGAGTCATAATATCCTCATTGCAACATGCCCTCCCACATATTTTTGTGTCAATGTCAAATGAGCATACTCTACACTCTGCCCCCTTCTCCAGGACATCAGTACAAATCAAATAATTGAAGAGCAAGGACTGATCCTTGAGGCACTCCACTAGTTACATCTTTATAGCTTGATAAAACACCTCTTAATCTGACTCTGGTTGTTGCACTGAAGTTAATTTCCAATCCATGCTAATACACTTCACCCAGTACCACAAACTCTTGTGCACCAACCTGTGGCACCTTGTCAAATACCTTCCGAAAATTCTAATTCATCTACAGGTTCCCTCTTTCAACTCTGACAAACTTACGAGAGTTTTTCAAGGATGCAGCAAGCAAACATAATTTAGCTTTCATAAAACCATTTGACTTGGTTTGATTACATTAAACTTCTCTAAATGACAATTTATTTCTTCCTTGATTAAAGACTCCAACATCTTGCCAACAACAGACGTTAAACTAACAGGCCTTCCTCCCTTCTTCAACAATGGAATCATATTTGCAGTTTTCCAATCCACTGGATACCTTCCAGGAACTCAATAAATTTTGAGAAACATTAACTATTGACCCTCCCCCTCCATCTCTAAACCACTTTAAAACCCTCAGAGGTAGGCCATCAGAGCCTGGCGACTTGCCTGGCTTTCATCCTGTTAATTTTTTCAATACCTTGTCCCTCATGATATTGATTATTATGAGTTCTTCTATTTTGTTTGAAGCTAGTCCATCAGATATCTTTGGGATATGTAGTGTTCTCCAATATGAAGAATGATGTAGTGGGTGGTGATCAAAGTCACTTGCCATATTTCACCCAATCCCTTGAGATCTCTCAGCATCCAGAATTCGTGTTGAGAACTAATGGTTACTCTCCCCTGACTGTGTACACATTGCCACCATCTCCAATTGGTTGGTCCTGTCTGAGGGATACGACATTATGGATCCTGATGGAAGAGTCTGGAACATTGGTTAAGAGATATTTTGAACAAGTCTACGTCAGAATGTTGTTTGACAAAGATTTGCACAGTTTTCCCTAATTGGGCATATCCCCTGATGGTGGTAATAGACTGGGTTTGCCTTTGCCCCGTCCTGTTGACCGGACAGACAATTCTGTCTGATCTGTCTAGTTATATTTTGTGGTAGTCATTTTGTTGTTAGGGATTTCAAAGCAAAGACAAAAGAGTAAACAAGATTGCTACAGGCTTGGAGTCAAAATTACCTGACCAATCTGATGAGGTGAAAACATTCCTTCAAGGAATTTAGAACAGTAGTTCCTTTTGTTTTAGAAAACTAATTAAGTAATTTCACAACCAAATTACTGACTCTCTTTAAAATTTCATTTTTCTTTGTAAACTAATACAACTTAAAACTCCCAAATGCTGTAATGGGATCTAAATTTGGCATATTTGGGGACTACATCATCAGCTAAAAACAGGACCTACACTGTTTTTTTGGGCAACGGTGGGCTCAAGAATAATTGAGACTTGCGTTCTGTGCGTTCCCAAGACTGAAGTTTTAAAGGAAGATGGAACAGAGAAAAGAGAAGCTGAAGATGTACAGAATATTCATAGATAACGTGGAAAGTTAAGCCAAGGCAGAATGATTTGCAGGAAGCGTCATAATTCAAATTAAGACAGAATTGTTGAGTAAGCAGGACAAAAATGTTTGCAGAGTAATGAATTTACGGAAGGTAAAAAAAATTTAAAGGCAAGTAAGACAGGTCGAGCTGATGAGCCCGAGGTGACAAAGGCACTTCAGGTACTGAAGCAACTGGGGTTATAATGGTGAAAGTGACAATAAACTATGAAAGTATATTTAGCAAAAATTAATGTCCGATGCCCTTGCTTAAAGAACATTTTGTTTTCAAAGCATTTTAACAACTTAACCTACTTAAGCTTACACATTCACGGAATTACATATTTGGAGCTAGATGTTATTAAAATATTAACTTTCAGTGTCTTTCCATAGAAGGTATACTTCTACTACTGCCTTTTCTCAAAATATATTACCTCACACTTTTATTCAAGTTGTGCTTGCCATGTGTCTGGTGGATAGGAGTCTCTTTTAGTTCTCTTCAATGTTAGTAAAGCTTCTTTTATCATATCAATACCAAATCTGGATACGATATTACCAACCCTTCTCCGAAGCATGATATCTTCAACTCAGCTTATCAATGTCCTATTTATTGTCTATCAGCCTCCTCCCCCACCACCCCCCCCAAGACATGCAAAACAATCTGTATCTGAATGATAAATTGTGCAGGACACGTGCAGAGAAAGGAAAAGCTATTCTTCCATGTGTTCTTCCTAGAATTAAACTACATGAAACTACTGATTGACAGAGGAGGACTGAAGCTAGAAGACATTAAATGTGTAGAAAGGCAAAAAATGGATAATGCATTTTGATTACAGCAAAAATGTTGATCGAGACATAGTTTATTTTGAAATTTTAATGTAAAGCTCTAAAGAACCAGGGGGAGAAGTTTATCAGACAACACATTGATCAGATAGGTCTGCTTGGGACTTTTATTTTCACCCACAGTAGTTAGTGTTGAAAGCTTACCCAGAAGAAACCACAACGATAGAGTTAACCTGGACTTTAGCATCCTTAAAGCATTTTGCCACTCTGTTTGCCTGCCAAATGTACAACTTGATGAAAGACAACTGCCGACAACTTCTCCTTGCCTTGAGAAGGGCTCATTGGATTATTGAATCCAAAGACAACCCATAAGGACACATTAATGCTCCAGCCAAAGTATTTGCATTCAGCAATTAACGCAGAATCTAGAGCAATTTTGCCTTCTCATGATCTTTCTCTACATAGGGTCTCAATCATTACAGCAGCATTTTTGATTACTTTTTCTTTAACACCCATGCATTTTGTAATCATTTCCCCATGCCACAACTACAAGAAGTATCCAAAAAAGGTTTTAGATACATGGACCAATTTGATGTTATAGTAGCATCAAAATGGGCAATTTTTTGCAACTCCAATTACCTCATCTTTTTATTCTCAAGACACAACAGTCTGATCCTCAATTCATTTTATACTTCTCACCAGAATTGCTTTCCCACTTAAAAGTAACACTTGAAGCTTAATTTGTAGAAAAATATTTAGTTAGAACACATTACACTCAAATGCCCTCAATGTCAAAGCTCATATGAATAAAAATGCACATAGTATAATTTGGTATTGATCCAAGTTAATAAACCTTTTCTCAAAATTTGATAAATCAGGCTAAAGCATACTTTCAAAGTTCAAACCTAAAAGTACAGTGCATAGCAATTTATAGACTGGTATATTACACTAGGGTCAAATATGAAGTTGTTCATAGAAATGTTAACTGAACATTTGAGATACAAACTGGGTGGCACAGTGAACTGAAACCCAAGCATGTTCTTCCATAACACTGACACGGTAGTTTAAACCAGCAAAGGAATTAGAAATCTTATCCATCTTGTCAAGAAGGTGGTAGGGTCTATCCTCACTAAGGACAAGCATCTTGCACATCCAGTGTTCAATTTTACAGCAGCAATTGCATTTACATAATTGTACAGTGGCCGTAAAAGGGACTCCAGAATGGTGTGTTGCCTTCCTGGTGCCAGGGTCCAGAAGGTCACAGAGTGGCCACAGAACATTCTCGAAGGGGAGGGTGAGCAGCTAGAAGTCGTTGTGCACCTTGGCACAAATAACATAGGTTGAGAAAGGGATGAGGTCCTGCAGAGTGAATATAGGAAGCTAGGGAAGAAGTTAAAAAGCAGGACCTTGAGGGTTGTAATCTCTGGATTACTTCCAGTGCCACGTGCTAGTGAGGGCAAGAATAGGATATGGAAATGAATGTGTGGTTGAAAAACTGGTGTAGGGGCAGGGATTCAGATTTTTGGACCATTGGGATCTGTTCTGGGGTAGAGGTGACCTGTACAAGAGGGATGGGTTACACCTGAACTGGAGGGGGGAAACTAATATCCTGGTAGGCAGATTTGCTGCTGCTACTAGGGTGGGTTTAAACTAGATTGAGAGTGGTGGGATCTCAAACATCAGGGAGGCAAATGAAAGGTTGGAAAGTGATGCACAAGTCAGCGACAGCAAGTTAAATAAGCCTGACAGGCAGGAGGATGGCCAGGAGAAAGGAAAACCTATTGGATTAAATTGCAAGAGGTCTGACAGGTAAGGCGGATAACATTAGGGCTTGGATAGCTACATGGGGCTGGGATATTATAGCCATTAAAGAGACATGACTAAGGGAGGGACAGGACTGGTAGCTTAATGTTCTGGGATACAGGTGCTTTAGGTGGGAGGAAAGAGAGGAGGGGAGCTGCATTTTTGATTAAGGGGAATGTCACAGCAGTAGTCAGAAATGAAATTACAGAAGGATCATCCAATAAGGCTTTATGGGTAGAGTTGAGAAATACAAAGAGGATGATCACATTGTTGGGACTGTACTATATGCCCCCAAATAGTCAACGGGAATTAGAAGAACAAGTATGCAGGGAGATTGTGCAGAGTTGTAAGAATAATAGGGTTGTCATAGTAGATTTTAATTTCTCACAGACTGGGACTGCCAGACTGTTAAGGGCTTAGGTGGGGTGGAATTTGTTGTGCATTCAGGAAAGTTTCCTTAGGCAATATATAGAGGGCCCTACTAGGGAGAGGGCAAAGCTCCATCTACTCTTGGGTAATAGGGCAGGGTAACTAACTGAGGTGACTGGGGGGAGCACTTTCAGACCAGTGACCATATTCCTACTAGTTTTAGAGGCTCTGGCCAGGAAGAAGGAGGCATGCGTCAGGTAAAGGCAACTGGGATCAAGTTAATCCCTGGAGGAATGCAAGGGATGCAGAAATGTACTCAAGGAGGAAATCAGGTAGGCAAAAAAGGGGCATGAGATAACTCTAGCAGAGAAGATTACGGAAAATTCAAAGAGATTTTATGTATATTGAGGGAAAAAGAGTAACTAGAGAGAGAATACGGGCCCTCAAAGACCAAAGGGGACACTTTTGTGTGGAGCCACAGGAGATGGGAAAGGTCCTTAATGAATATTTCTGTTTCTAACATGGAGAAAGACATGAAGACTTCAGAACTAGGAAAAGTAAATGGGGAGGTCTTGGGGATAGTCTGCATTACAGTAGAGGTGGTGCTGGATGTGTTAAAAGGTATTAGGGTAGACAAATTTCCAGGGCCTGACCAGGTTTATCCAACACTGAGAGGCTAGAGAAGAAATTGCGGCAGCCCTCACTGCGATAACTGCATCATCATTAGCCACAGATGAGGTGCTGGTAGACTGGAGGGTAGTGAATGTTGTGCCTTTATTTAAGGAGGGTGGCAAATAAAAGCCTCGGAACTATAGGCCGGTCAGTCTAACATCTGTGATAGGTAAGTTACTGGAAAGGATTCTAAGGGATAAGTTATATGTACACCTGGAAAGACGGGGGTTGATTAGGGATAGTCAGCATGGCTTTGTACATGGGATTGAGTTCTTTGATGAGGGGACCAAGAAGGTTGGTGAAGGCAGGGTGGTAGATGTGGTTTATAGAGAGTTCAGTAAGGCCTTTGATAAGGTTCTACATGATAGGCTGCCCTAGAAGGTTAGATCACATGGAATCTAGGGAGAGCTGGCTAATTGGATATACAACTGGCTTGACGGTAGAAGGCAGATGGCAATGGTAGAAGGTTGTTTCTCGGACTGGAGGCCCATGACTAGTAGTGTGCCTCGGGGGTCAATGCTGGGCCCATTGTTGTTTGTCATCTATATCAATGATTAAGATAAGAATTAACAAGGCATGATTACTAAGTTTGCAGATGACACTAAAATAGGTGGTACAGTGGACAATTAAGAAGGTATCAAAAATTACTCAGCTGATCAAGATCCCCCTGTAAGTGGGCCAAGGAATGGCAAATGGATTTTAATTTGGATAAATGTGAGGTGTTGCATTTTGGCAAGTCAAATCCAGGTAGGACTTTCATGGTGAATGGCAGGGCCCCGGAGGGTTGTAAAACAGAGGGACCTTGGAGTAAATGATTCACTGAAAGTGGAGTCACATGTACAGGGCAGCGAAGGTGGCTTTTGGCACACTGGCCTTCATAAGTCAGGACATTGAGTATAAAAGTTGGGAGGTCATGGTGCGGTTGTACAAGACTTTAGTGAGGCCGCACTAACTATCGTAACCGCATTAGTATTATGTTCAGTTTTGGTCGCCCTTCTATAGGAAAGATGTTATTAAACTGCAAAGAGTGCAGAGAAGATTTACAAGGATGCTGCCAGGACTTGAGGGACTGAGTTATAGGGAGAGGTTAGACAGGCTAGGACTTTATTCCTTAGAGCGCAGGAGACCGAGAGATTATCTTATGGAGGTGTATAAAATCATGAGGGGCATAGATAGGGTGAGTACAGTCTTTTCCCTGAAGTTGGGGTATCAGGAACTAGAGGGCATAGGTTTAAGGTGAGAAGGGAAATATTTAGGAGAAACATGAGGGGCAACTTTTTTTTTTACGCAAAGGTGGTATGTATGTGGAATGAGCTGCCAAAGGAAGTGGTTGAGGCAGGTACAATAACAATTTTTAGAAGACAGTTGGATAGGTACATGGAAAGGTTTAGAACGTTATGGGCCCAATGCTGGCAAATGGGACTAGTTTGGGTGGGGCATCTTGGTCGGCATGGTCCAGTTGGGCTGAAAGGCCTGGTTCCGTGCTATATGACTAATTGAAAAATCATGACATTATACAACACCTGCAGACAGCACATGATGCAGAAATTCCACAAAGATATAGAAGAATAACAGATTTATACATCCTTAGCATCAAATTTAGGAAATTGTATTGCATTATAGATCTAGTTCAATCAATATACTTACTTGAATTATGTGTACCTTGTAATTGAATGCCTGAAGAAGCGAATGAATTCACAGTTGCTGTCTGTAATTGTGGGCTACTAACTGTTAATGGAGCTGGTGCAATTGGAGTCAATGCTCCACTGGATGCTACTTGGCCCAACGTAACAGTATGCACTGGAGTAAGAGTTATCTGCTGGGTTGGTGCATTCTGAATTTGCACATTTTGCAAGTTCTGGATGTTCTGCACCTGAAAGGTTTGCCAGGCAATTTCTCCAGATGGAGTTAACGTTGGGGCTCGTAATAACAGGGAGCCTGCATTTTGGACTACTTGTAGTTGAAGATTCTGCAAGGCTTGCTGAGGAACAGCTTGTGCAGTAATGGTTTGTCCTGCAATTGTCTGTATTGCCTGCTGCGGAATACTCTGAACAAGCTGTGGCTGGACAGCATATTGTTGATGTGACTGAAATTGAATTTGATGGTCAGCTGATTGTGAGGCCGAACCTTGTATATCTTGTAACTGTGTTTGATCAACAGTAGGCTGGTTCACATGAAGATCAGTTGTTGCCTGTATCTGGTCAGATGTTGCAGTAGAATTACTACCGGAGGTTTGTTGTGCAGTATCAATATGATCATCTGAAACAACCATATGACCCACTGAGGTCGTTGGCACAAACGAAGCTATATTAGTGTTAGAGTCACTATTAGCTGAATTCTGCACAGCTACAGAAATACTCTGGTCATCTGTCCTTGCTGAGGTATCTATAGTATTTATAGCTTCTGATGAAACAGGTATCATCTGGCTTGAAGTGGTAATTGCTGTAGCATTACTCTGAGTCATGGACTGTGAAGTAGGTGTTCCCTGTGAATCAACATCAACATTTCCAATCGGCACAAAAGCAACATTTCCCGTTAATCCAACAGGAACATTAGTGAGAAGCTGTGTTTGACCAGGGTAAGTACCACCACCATAGGCAACTCCTTGGATATGCACCGGGACATGTGCATTACTCTGCTGTATTTGAACTGAAACAGTTGGCGACATAAGATTTTGGGTGGTTAGAATATTGCCTGAAGGAGTCTTACCGCCAATTAATGCTTGGCTGGTGCCAGGAATAATTTGAATTTGGCCATTACCATCTTGCTGCAATGCTGCTTCCGTATTAGATGAGCTTAAGCTCAGTTGCAAGTGTTGCCCATCTCCAGTCTGAATTTGTGGAATAACTTGATACTGAACACTAGGCACTACACCTGTTGCAGCTGTGGATGATCCTGGAGCGACAGCAAAGACTTGCTGGTTCTGCAAACCTTGTAAAACATACTGTCCACTCGTTGGTACAGAAGCAGTGACAGGAGATCCAGGAACCTGTCCAGTAATTTGCACAAAATTACCTGCAGTATCTTTTGTTACTACAGTGGGTGCTGAAGTTATTAGCTGCCATCCATTCGACGCTGCTAATTGTGCAGAAGCCAAGTCAAGTGGCTAGAAGAAAGAAAAAGAAATGCATTATTTTAACATAGTCTAAATATTATAAGATGTTACAAAAGCTTTGCATTCTTTTTATGTCTGTGAAAAAAAAATCAATTAACCAGTTAAAATTTGATTACTGAAAACTGATTTTGACATTTAGTCCTTGCAGCATATAAACTTCCATACCAACATTCACAGCCACCCCCTGATCTTGCCAACTCTATCATGTCAATTAATTAAGGCACCTTAACACTTTCTTCCATCATCTTCAGCTCTCTACATCTGACCCTCGCAGGGAAGAAGAACTCCAAGTCACTTACAACTCTACTTTGAAAACCACAAATGTCTACCATTTGGGCTGCCACTTGCAACATACTTCTGGCTACTGCCTAGAGTGGAAACATGGAGTTGAAGTTACAATCAGATCAGCCATCATTTTATTAAATGGCAGAGCAGACTTGAGGACCAAATAGCCATCTCCTTGTTCATGTTCTTCTAGTTTGCTCAATCACATCCTGACATCAACCTTTGATGCACTTGTCACTATTAAAACCATTTTTCTAAACCTCCACCCTCCTCTTCCTCACCCGTCATGGGGCTGTTTACCCTGGTATAGATTAATTCCAAGGGTGATGCATCTGAAACTTTTGGCAGGCGATGAGCTTAGCTGTTTAACACATGTTGTTGCTCCCAGGTGCTGTCCTCCTCTGCCAAAACCCACACTATTCCAGGGTGATCCTGAAATGAAAAGATAAGCTTAACTACACTTCATAGCTAACCTTCTTAAAACCATTCTCCGATTCCCCCTTCGGTGTCACTTTGAACACCAAGACTGAGACTGCTACCTTTGCTGCTTCCCACCCTTACCGTAACACACCAGGCCAAGTGCACAAGTTGCTGATTTTCAGAAGGTAGGCCTGCATGTGCCTCCAGACCAACTGGACTGACTCAACTCCCTCTAAAATGGCTCAGAAAATGATGCTTGGAAATTTTTCCATGGAAAATACCTTATTTATCATTGATATCCACAATCCATGAACAAATTTAAAAAATATATATCCTTGCCTTGTCAGATCCCTGAACTAGCACCCATCTTCCTTCATATCCTCACTGAACTAGCATGATTAGACCCACTGCCTAATGCACCAAAATACTGACTATCCACTTCTTAGCTGTTTTTGAGTCTGTTAATGGATACTAAAGAAAACGCTGAAACAATCCTGAATGTTATAAATGGCATTTTATGTGACAGTGACCTTAACCATCACCCCTCAACCTTCTCAGCTGATCTGCAGCCTTGGACACAGGTGACATCATCTCCTTGCAGCAACTCTCCTCCCTCATCCAGCTGGATGGGATGGAACTCATCTGCCTTCTTTCTTAATCTAGACAACTGCAGCCAGTGAATTACTTGCAGTAACTTCACAACCTTGGGAATCTTCCAAAGACCTATTATTGTTATCCCCTTTTTTCTTACCTACATGCTTACCCTCAACGTTGTTACAACATGACAACAGTTAGGCTGCCAACATCCAGCTTTATGTTATCATTACCTTCCCTGAACACTTCAGCTGTCTAATTCATCACAATATTTGTCCAACATCCAGTACTAGATGAGCAGAAATCTGTTACCACTGAATACAAGACTGAACCAATTATCTTTGTGGCTCACCAAAATTTGCACCAGTCTTCCCTCTGGCAACTATCCGATATTGAATCAACCACTTCTGCAAACCAAGAAGGGCTTCTAACCACACCCACTCCATCACCAAGAATCATTTCACCTGACTTTGGCCATTTTGTCAATTTCCATGCTCAAACTCAAATATAACTGATTAGAGCTCTAGACCAAAACTTTGCTGTCCATATCTAACTTTCCACAGGAAATACCATTCATTCACCACTCCTGTACTTGCTGACTTATACTAGTCCCTGGTCTTGCATTGTTCATGATTTCAAGTCCCTCAATGGCCCCACTGTCCTCAACCCTGGAAACACTCCAGCCTTACATCTTTGATGTGTGCTCACCCAATACTGGACCTTCATACATCATACATATTCAGTGCTTCGACTCAGCAGTCATACTTTCTGCATCAGAGCCTCCAACCCTTCGACACACTTCCCTGCCAAACCTTGCTTAACCAAGCATTTTTCTATCTATCCTATTCTCTCCATTGATAATGAAGCAGCCACATCCAGTCAAAGATCAAATTCTACCTCTACGTTAGAGATTGTTCAAATTTCTAGCAAGTATCTTTATTAACTCTACATTTTAAAATGCTACAAATTACTTGATTTCAGGAAATACATGTATCTGCATATTAATCATTAATAACATTAAAAATACAGCCATTCACTATCTCTCCCATCATTGCTGTGTGTCAACATTAATCAAAGAATAAATGCAAACAGGCACATTAAAACTCATTTACAAGGGTAAAAATTTCATTACTTCGCAGGCTTAAGAGTACAATAGTATCGTCCCTTGGACAGGCACAACCCATCCGCATTCAAGCACACCACCATCCAATTTGCTTCATCGATACTTTAGTCACTGGACCCAATGCCTTACCCCTCCACAACAGTCAGGAGTTGTAGGTCCACAAAGGTTTTGGTATGCCAAGTTTACACAATGCCCTGCAGCTACATACCAAGACTACTTACTCTGTGACAACATATTCTTGTAAATAACGTCAAGAGGACATCAGTACCTACAAGTCTCCTTCCCTGCCACAAACCACCCCTACTTGAACATATGTTTTCCATTTCTTTATAGCAAGCAGGTTACAATCCTAGAAGTTTATAATGCCACTGTATGTGTATTCTAAATACATGTAATTAACTAAATTTCCATCATGAAACCCAGTCTGAAGGGTAGAAGGGAATGCTCCTAAATCTTTAGGAAATTACTTTTTCTAAACATAGTTGCAAAAGAGTCTGTTCCATTTTCAGATCTTTCATCCGTGATAAATTTATATTGGTGCATAACAATTTCATTTTATTTATTGAAGCATATCACTATGAATGGTTATAATGATCCTTTGTCAAAATTCTCAAAATAAATTCAATAGAAGTATGCATTATTTAAGGAGGTCAACCACTTTGGTTCAGTCAAAAGGTCACCTGAACCATGCATGAGATTTGAAGAATTCTTTTTAGAATTAACAGAATAAACCAACTCAGCATTTAAGATAATGTTGTTTTCTCATTTACAGAGACATGCTTATCTTAGATTATTTAAACCCCAAACTCAGTTACACAAACATCTTAACTTGGTATAAAATCCCCATCTCTACATTTACAATAGAGGCTATCATGTAAACTTCATCAGTCATTCAAAAACTGTCATTCAAGATGTTGTCACACATAATTACGACTCATTGATAGGAGTAATTTCATGAATTAATTAATGGAAAGAGGAACAACAGTAGTAAAACAAAGGTAATTTTTAAAATGGTAGGTTGTAACTACAGGGGTGCTGCAAGGGTCACTGCTTGGGCCTCAACCACTTAGAATCTATGTTACCAACTTGGATAAATTATATTCTGTCATTTCCAAGAATGCTGACAATACAAACACGAGGAGAATACACTTAGCTCCTTTGACAAGAAAGAAAGGTATGTTATTTTAAAGAGATTAGTTTGAGAGATAAGTTCCTTGTACACAAAGAATGTTAACAAACTGGTGGAGCAAAGATTTAAATAAATGAAATGTCATCCTTTATTGCAAAGGGATGGAATACAAGAATAAGGAAGTCTTGTTGCAATGACATGGGGCATTGGAGAGACCATGCCTGAAATATTTTGCAGTTTTGGTATCCTTAGCCAAGGATTAACTTGCCTAAAATGACAAGATTACCTATGGGTAGAGACATGGAATACCTCATACTATTCAGTATGCAAGATAAAGACTGCCTCTTTGAAACACCTTCTTAAGATCACAAATCAGTCATTTAATACAAGATGAGAAATTCTCTTATATTGGATGGTTGTCAATTTCTCAAGTTCACTAAGCTAGCAAGCTGTGATTGTACAATGACTGGCCCTATTTAATATGTTCAACAGAATTTTGGACTAAGGGTTTAAATTTCATTTATTTAAATCTTTGTTCCACCAGTTTGTTAATGTTAACAATAGAATTTTGGACCAAGGAAATCAAGTAACATAGGGTTGGACAGGAACATAGCGATTTATTGAAATGCTAGAAAGCATTTATTCTAACCTTGCTCCTAGTTCTTTTGTTTTAAATGCTACAATGTATGTAGGAATATGGTAACACAGCCACTTGTAAAGTGGTCTAAATACGGTATAACAGATTTCAGATGCAAATATTCAGATATATAATGAAAATAGACAAAATGCAATAAGGAATAAATTACATTAACTGCATTTATCCGATTATCTCACACCCTTAAATATGCTTCAGCACAAGGCTTACCAGTTGGGTCACCTAGTCAGATGTGGAATTTTGGATTCCTACCATACGCAATTCATAAACATTAAGGAGAAGATTTATGTACAACAAGCCTTTAAAGCAGTAACAAAGACCACAATTGATAAAAGGTGGAAAAACTGGTAGCAGGAGCACTTGACATTAAAAAGAGATGAGGCAGGAGTTTAGTCATGACACTTGCACCTACTTCATCCCCAGATTCCCTGTTATTATATCCTTGTAGTTATCAGCTCATCTTTCAGCATTCCATTATTTTCTTCTTGGACTGAGTAACCTACTTTTCGAAAGCTCTCAGAGAATCCATTAAAAAGCAAGCTAAGGAACTCGTACCAGGACACCGTGAAGCTTGTAATGTGACCAGGCAGTTAACATGGGGAGTTTTTGATAAATTTAGGAATTATTTTGGGGGGGAGAGAAGCTGTGTGTGTGTGTGTGTGTGTGTGTGTGTGTGTGTGTGTGTGTGTGTCGCCCACCTGGTTAAAATCAATGGCTACAGTACTTATTCTGAAAATGTTTTCTCAAACAATGCAATTCACAAGGTTATTACTCAAAATGGCAAAATGGATGGAGGATTAAAAAAAGTCAAGTGAATACTTCCAGGTTGGCTGGCTTTACCAGCCAGGTGCTATTGAGTATAAATACTGAGGCCTCATTTTAATGACAGATGAAAGAACAAAAATGATACATTTAATGATAAAAAGTCAGTGGGTAAAGTAAACTGAAAACAAGGACCAGAATCTGTAAAGGGACACACTGGTTAAAATGAGTAAGCAAGAACCTGGCAGTTGAAGAATGATGTGGAAAAACATGAGGGTGTTCATTTCAACAACACACACAAAATGCTGGAGGAACTCAGCAGGTCAGACAGCATCTGTGGAGGGAAATAAGTAATCAATGTTTCGGGTTGAGACCCTTTTAAAAAATGTCAGAAACTAGTAATCATTGAGCATGCAGAGGGACTTGTGTCCTTGTACAAAAAAAAAGTTACATTCAGATGCAGCAAGCAGTTGAGAAAGCAAGTAGTATGTTAGCCTTTATTTCAAGGGAGTTAGAACAATAAAGTTTCATTGCAATTATACAAGGCTTTGACAAGAGCACTCATGAAGAACTAGGTGCAGTCCTGGTCCCCATTCTTGAGGACATACATTTACCTTCAAAAGAATGCATTGTGAATTGATTGCTGGAATAAAGGCTGTCCTTTGAAGAAGACTAAACAGGAAGAACCAACAATCACTGGAATTTACCAGCATTTGATCATTGAAATATACAAGACCTTTGAGGGAGCATGACAGGGTGGATGCCAAGGTCTATGAATACAGGACATGGTCAAGATAAAATGTTGCTGTGTTAAGACTACAAGGAAATTTCTTCAGTGAATATTCAATCAAGTATACTCAAGGCTCAAGATTGGACTCTAAATGATAGGCAACAAAATGAAAGGTCAGCCATGATTGGTCAAGCAGCCAAGGACTCCTGTAGCATTCTCCTGATCCCATTTCATCCAACTACTTGAATTATCCACTCCTAACTCACTACCATGTTCTCAATACATCTGGAAATAATTCAAAAAATTTAATTTTGAATAAAATAATAAAGACTTCTGCAGTTCCACTGACATTTACTAAATAGGCTTTCAATCAAACTTCCTGTACATCTGTCAATCTTCAGACATTATATGCATTGGAAACAGCATGCATATCACAATTGATACTGTGCAATGAATCACTGAAAACCACTACCTTACCGTGTTTTATTTTTGGTATGTTAACTCATCATTAAAACATGAATAGCACATTTCAAAATCTTGCATTTCATTTGATTAAGAAAATTACAGTCAATGTGTTACCCAACATTACAGAAAAGACTCAAGCCTAGAAGCTTAAAAGCCTGGCTTTTTGCCAGCAGTTCATCCTTCTCAATCTACCTCTTTTAGGTCCCTTGCTTTTTATCACATTCACTGATTTTGTTGGAATTCTCAACCTATATCTTCCAATGCGACAAATTATTCAAAATAGTTAATCTAGTTTAGAGATCATCTGACATTTTCAACTATCACTTTCCTTATTTTGAGACTGCAAATATGTTAAAGCACCTTCAGTCCAGTACTCTGCAGAATCCCTGCCCAGCACCAACTGCTACATATCTTAAGACTGCACCAGCCTGGAGTTCAGCATCATTGTTCCCTGCCATTTAATATCCTTTACTATTGAACAGCCACTTATACAGTGTAACCAAGGGCCCACAAAATCATAGAGACTACATTTCAAATAGTCAATTAGAACAAACCTCCACATCTGGAAAATACTCCATAAGCCCTCCTCTCTCCTTTAAGACTCCTTAAAATACACCTTGCTGACCAAAGTTTTTGTACTCTCATCTCAGTCTTTTATTTTTTTGCCCATATGTTTAAATAATACCACTAAGATAGCTAAGTTTCTGAAATATGCTCTCTTCCCATTTTCTGGAAGGCAGACCATTGATAGCTTTAGTGAGATATGGTCAACTGTTAAGTTTTTACATGAAATTATATTTTACCCACCTCAAATTGCTCAGTGTACAACCTTTAACCTTGATATAGGGTTTTGTTTTAAAATAAAGGTTATTGCTGATTGACTACCACTCAGTTGCAAAAGCCATCCTTCCTAGTTCAGACCTTAAATCCGCAGATTTAGTCCCTCACTCTGAAAAGCCAAGGCATCTTTCAGCTGCTCCCCTAGGTGTGACAAATTGAATTGTTAATCTGTCAATTAAAACCATCATCCATCCTTTGTTATGTATTGGCAATTCCATTAAGCACAACAGGTTAGCAAAGACAGTGAGTGGAAACCATTTTAACAATACATGTATAGTTTTCTCTAGATGTGTCAAATCAATTTTCTCAACTAATTCAGCATGCAAGAAACAATGCAATTATCTCCACAGATGGCATGCCAGTAAATTTATGAACCAAAATAGTGTGACTATTCCTGGAAGTCAATTCCATGGTGCCCAAATTTCATGTTAACTTTCTAAGTAGAATACATAACAAGAGAAAAGAAAATTCGTGAAATACACACCACTCTTCCATGACCTTAGGACATTTGATTTAATTAAACCAAAATTAACCAGTTAGCCAGAAAGTGATAACCACATACTTAGCATAACTTTATGCATCAAGGATTCACAATCAGGTTTAAAAAAAGATTAAATGGTTATGGTTCCTTGCCAGAGTATTTAAAATTTTAACTTGGCCACGTTAGCAGCTGAACTGAATTATGCCACAGAATATAGGAATGTTAATTTTGCATATGGTGCTCATCTGCCACGTAGCAGACTAGACAAACCAATTAATCAAATTTGCCAATTAAGAGTTCTATGACCTGATAACTATATTGTGAAAAAAACTGTGTGGAACAGCAAACAATCTGAAGGAAGAGCTCCACAGGGGGAAAGGAACTGTCAACATTTAAGGTTGAAATCCTGCATTAGGACTGAAAGTGGACAACTGCTTCCCCCTGCCCCCACTGATGCTGCTCAACCCACTGAATTCCTCCTGCCCCCACTGATGCTGCTCAACCCACTGAATTCCTCCAGCAGATTGTTTGTTGCTGTAGATGTTGTAATCTGCAATCTCCTGCATGTCTAGGGGCATATGGAAACCAAGTAGTGCTGTCATCAGCATCTTCCAGGAAGATCCAAGACTATATTTGGTAAATTTGGCATGAAGGGGGGATACTGTCATATGCTGGATAGCACTGGCATGGAACCTAGTTACTGGAGAGAGTTCCAAAATGATGGTTACTAGATTGTGTTTGATTGTGAAGTGTCAGATAACCAAAATTTTACTGCATTTGAACTTCAATAGCATCTTACTTGAATACATGGCTACTTCTATAAGCAAAAAAAAGCACTATTCAAATCTGATTTTGTTCATCTAACACAAGGTTTATATCTCAGCAGGGGTGGGAAATAGAAGAGAAATAAGATACTCCCTCATTTGGTAAAATTAATAAATTGTCACTGCACAAAGCAATATATAAACATTACAGGGAAACCCAAGTGATTTCCTAGTTGAAGGTCAGACATAACTAGACAATCTATCTTGTTCTTCAAAAGACAACCGCATTCAATTTTTTTTAAAACATTTTTTCATTGAGATCATCCTTTAATTTCACCAAGCATTAACAGGGGACTAAATGCAGCTCTATTTAAGTCTGGCAATCATTTTCATTTCATTGCACTTGATTACGAAAAAATTGCTATGAATACACATTCTAGAGAAGATATAGATTCGTTTAAAAAATAAATCCCCGAAGTCTTCAGGCACCTTCCTTGAAGCAGCAAGGATTAACTAGTCCGATTTTTAAAAGTGTGTTATTTTACTTGTTACTTAACTTTATTTTACTTTTAACACTGTGTTTTCATTAAAGCTGGAGACATTGTAGAAGGTCACCCAAGACCACAATGACAAACTTTTAAATCAATGAAAGCAGCCCAGCAGTGAGCTAGTAGAACTGCTGCTTCACTGCAGAGACCCTGGTTCAATCATGTCGTCGGGTACTGTCTGTGCAGTGTTTGCACATTCTCCCTTTGGCCACATGGATTTCCTCCGAGTTCTCTCGTTTCCTCCCGCATCCCAAAGACATAGGTTGGTAGGTTAATTGGTCAATGCAAATTGTCCCTAGTGCTTAGGTGAGTGATAGAATCTGAGGGAACTTGATGAAAATGTGGAGAGAAAAAAAAAGGGATTGATGTAGGATTAGTGTAAATGAGTAGCGGGTTGATGCCAACTCGGTGGACTGAAAAGTATGTTCCTATGCTGTATATCATTATGACTAATGAATTGTTTTGGTAGGCAAGCTTCCAGTGGCAACTGCATAAGAATTTGCTTAGTGTAGGTTAACAAACACAATACAAAACCTAGACAGACATCTGTAACTGGTTGTCCTTTCAAGGCACGATTGTGGCAAAATTCTGTAAAGCAACCAGTGGCTGAGAATCAATGTCCCAAATAAAACACAAGAAAATGGTGACAAACAAATGCAAAAGAATTCAAAGTATTAAAATGCTGAGAATTTTTTGTGCTCAGCAGAACACATGAAATATGCAATGTTTGTTTCACTGCACCATGAGAGTGGAAATACAATTAATAGGCAAAGGTAAATTGGCACACTTCCGTGGTAGTTAAACTGAGAGGGACTAAAAGTGAGCTGACATATTGGAGGTTCTTTATTACCTATAGAGTCGTCAATTTTATTTATTCTAACATTGCAGGCACTTCTTCCAATACCCTGTATTTTATAACCAAACAGGCACATCAAGAGGCATTAAAGACCAGAACAACAATTAGCTAACTAACTTTGGTACACCAAGAACAAATTACTGTAACGTGATGGATCATACCTTTTCCATTAATGGTGCCACTAATAGTTTCAGAAAATTTAAACTGCTTGGAAAAAACAAGATCACATCAGATATCTGGAGACTGGAAAGAAATTGTAATTTTATTCCAGAGGAAAAGTTTACAAAGCCTAGGATCTCAAAGTTCAATTTGCATGTTTAAATAGCATAATAGGTTACTGAAGAAACAAGCCAGTGATATAGTTGAAATATTTCAAAATACGACAAAAATAGTTTGACTTTCATTAGGGACCTGTTTGACTTTCATTATAAACCCGTGATAAAAAAGGCTTTAAAGACTATATTTCCTCACTAAATTTCCTCAGTTATTGTTAGACTTTGCAAGTATGCTCGAGTGCTAAAGGGCCTGGGAGTAAATTTTGGTGCTGGTTGGGTGGGGGGAAGTAAGTGGATTTAAGGGTGTCAGGTTGCCAAACTCAAATCCCTTCTCAAAATATCTTGACTTTTTTTCCCCCACCGTGTGCAATCAAATGATTACATAGATTATGAAATACCTTGGTGAATTTTTGCTATTTAAAAAGGCACCACCCAAACTCCTGAGTGGGTGCGAATTAGTCTGGGGCTTATACAAGAACAGTACACATGTAAATTTAAACATGTCATTCTCAATTCCTTCAACAGGTTAGAATATTCAAACTTTGAATACAAACCCTAATTTAGATGGCACAGATTAATCAGACAATTAGCACTGATTACATTAAGGGAAGGCTGTGCCTGACTAACCTAACAGCATCTCTGAGGTTAAAATGAAGGCAGTGGATTTGATGTAGTCTACATGCATCTTAGCAAGGCTCTTAACAAAAACTTGCACGACAGTTGAGTCAGAGTAGTAACAGTTCATGGGACACAAGAGAATGTGGCAAATTGCATCCAGACTTGTTCAGTGGCAGGAAGTGAAGGATAACAGCTCATGGGCATTTTTGTGACTGGAAGGGCTGCACAAGACTCAGTATTTGAACCTTGCTTTTAAAAATATATGAATGTTTAGACCCAAATAAAGAAGACCATGATATGATTCAAAAGTTAGCCATGTGTATGACAGCAAGCAGGGATGCTTCAGACTGCTGGAAGATGTAGATGGTCCAGCCAGATGAGCAGAAAAATGGGAAATGGAATTTAATCCAGAAGTGCAAGAATTTGGAAAATTGCAACAAGAGAATATACCATAAATGGGTGGATTTTAAGGTGTAAAAGAACAGAGTCCCTGGAGTGTATGCATATTTAAACAAAGCAATACAGACAAGTAAGTTGGTTAAAAAGGCATTGGGATGCTACCCTTTATTAGCCAAAGTATATACCAGAGCAGGAAGGTTATGCATACAAGTTGGACAACAGCCTGCAGGCTGTGTATAATTTCAATTATGTTACAGAAAGATGCAACTTCACTGGAGAGGATGCAGAAGGGGCTTAATAAAGATGCTGTCAGAACTGGAAAAATGTACCTATAAAGGAAATATTGGATAAGAGGCAGCTGTGAGAGATGTATACAATCATGAGGGGTCCAGAAGAGCAAATACGAAGCAGCTATTTACCTTGGCAGATGAAGACAAAAAAAAACAGCTGGCATAAATTTAAAGCAACTGGTAGAACATTAGAGGGAAGAGGAATAAAATGTTCCTTTTCAACCAGTATACACACAAGGGGTTGAAATGCCTCCTATTGTGTCCCAATATTTTAATGATAGGA
The DNA here is from genome assembly GCF_009764475.1 of Pristis pectinata. Classification (NCBI taxonomy): domain Eukaryota; kingdom Metazoa; phylum Chordata; class Chondrichthyes; order Rhinopristiformes; family Pristidae; genus Pristis; species Pristis pectinata. The sequence goes on from NC_067405.1 coordinate 45,891,919, forward strand.
AATGGAAGTATTTGTTGCTGATATGGAAGCTATGAACTGCATGAAATTTAATTTGCCGAACTCAACACAAGCCTCACGGATACGGGCAATTTACAAGGGGTTAAATCATTATAAATGCTTTTAACTGTTAAATGGCTTTATTCCACCATCACCAGTTAGTACCTCAATGCTGTACGAAATAGATTTGCCTTGAAGCTTACATTATCCTCGTATTCACTTACCAGTTTACACAAGCGGTTATGCCTGCCAATTTTTTTTTAAAAAATGGCACCTTAAGTACGTCGACAGCGAAGGCCGAGTTCGTAGAAGTTCATTACACCAATAATTAGGCTTTTGGTAATGGTATTTTTGGGACGTGGGGGGCAATCCGGCGGTATTTGATCATTTGTTTTAATGCGTGTTTATACAATTATCTGAGACTCACCAGCCCGGCTCCAACTGTTGTGGTAGCTCCAGCGGTCTCCGATGGCGGCGACCCGATCTTGCTGCACGTAGCTGCCAGCAGTGCAAGCGGTGACGGCTGAATGTTCTACCCACAGGGGGCGGGTTTAGGAGGAAAGTGGGTGTGAATTAGTCCGGGGCTTACACAGGAAGTAACCGTACACATCAAAATTTAAACATGTGAACACACACACCAACATACAGCAGCCTGTTTACGAGTAAACTGCGAGACAAAAGAAAGCGCGGGAGGGAGTGAGCGCGGCCCGGGGCCGAGCTTACCTGTGCCACGGTACTCCTGTGCTGGAGATACTCGCTCTGCTTATCCACGTCCAGCGCAGCCATTTCCTCCTGCTTCACTGGCTTCTCCGGAGCTACGGGGGAATTAGAAAGAAGAGATGAAGGGTGGAGGGAGATCACTGGGCTGCACCACCAGCCTGACTCGGGCCGGGCCGGGCCTCCCGGCCGGGGCGCCTACACAACCTTACCAGTCATAGCGAGCGGTCGGTCGGTCGGTCTGTCGGCGGCTTTGGCGGGCTGGATCTATACGGTTAGCATGGTGCCTTTTCGGGGCGCCGGGCGAGCGTCGCTCGGGGTATTTTTTTTGTTCGTTGCTTTGATTGACGGTGCAGGAAGCGGCGAAGGGTGGAGCTTGGAGCCGGGGACCGTCCGGGGCTCGCGAAAAAAAAACCCGCACGGCGTTTGTTGTCGGCTCAACCCAACGTAATGGCGGAAAGCCCGCCCGCGAACCGGCTCCTCATTGGCCGCTGGCGCCCGGCTCGGCCCGCCGAGGCGGCCCGTGATTGATCAGGGGGGACTGTCAATCATGGCGCTTTCCGCTCATAAAGCTTGGTTGAGCCCCTGCAGTTTCTTTTCGGATGGGTGGGGGGAGGGGTAGGAAGAGGAGGGGTTGGCGTGGAGGGGCAAAGGGATGGGTTGAAGCTGGTCCGTGCCCTCATGGGGGGCCCGGTTGTTGGGGCTGTGAGCCTGGCGCTAGCCTCTTCCGAGCTGCGGGAACAGTTTGCAGAAAGCGAGTTTCCCGCTTCCACCGAGCCTCGATCTGGGGTCACTTCAATGGCTGCTCAATTAGAGGCGGCATGAGGCTGGGCCCGAGGCTGCACTCGGCCCCCAGGGGAAAGGCCAAGACGCTGCAAAGGAAGCGTTTAGTTTGCAATTTAAGATGAGATTTGACTAGAACGAAGCCCACAATTCGAAAACGAGTGAGCAAAGATGACGCTTCCCTGCACCTTTGCTTGTTTGGTCGTTTTAATAAATGGAGGCCTCGCTAGATTATCAATGTAACACATGACTTTAAGGGTAAAGCCAGCTTTACATAATCGCCTGAGGGCCGCTGGAAAAAATATTTAATCTAGTAATCAGATACTAATATTTATAGTCCTGTTCAAAGACAATAACAGTTGCTGCCCTTTTCGTCTCTCTGTGCCATTTACTCTCCACGCCCCCAAACTGCCTCTTAATTTTTAATGCTCCTTTGTTGGTCCATTCCATGCTCCTCTTCGATCTTGCCAACAACCTCAACATCTTCCCATAAAAACAGGAAAAAATATACCAGGTGAGGCAGCATTTTTGCAGTGAGAGAAACAGAGTTTATGTCTCTGGTTAATGACCTTGCTTCACAACTGAACAATCGACGACCTGAAATGCTAACTGATTTTCTCTCTCCATAACTAGCCTGACCTGTAGAATATTTCCAAAATTTTGTTTTATTTCAGATTTCCACTATCTGCAGCATTTTGTCAACATCTCCCATGCTCTTTTCAAAAGCACTGAACTTTGCCTTTTATTTGAACAGTCCAATCAAAATCTTACTATCACTATGATCTAGTGGAGTCCCTGAACTAGAGGTAAACAAATTCAGAGGTGGACTCCAAAGACGATATTCCAAGCTGTTTAAGACAAAAATTATAAATGTTATCTTTCTTAAAAATACTATCTGTTCACAACTTCCTCTGAGGGTAAACCTTTTTCACTCACTTACACTTGACAAATTTTATCTATGTTCATGCTCAATACTTATTGTACTTTGCACCAACAGCATTAGCTGGGAATTGGTCAAGTTTGCATTCATGTTCATGACAGGAGTAAACTCTTGGAGAAAGACTGTGGCAGGGATAGTAATTTGAAGCTTGTGCCTGTACAAGCTCTTTGAAATTCCAGTTAAATACAGCACCCACCAGTAAGGTACCCCAGTATTATATGATGATAAAAAATGAAAATAAAAAAAGCTGCTGCTGCAGGAAATCTAATACAAAAAAATGTTGGAAGAGTCAGCATCCGTGGAGAGAGAAATGGTTAATATTTCATGTCAAAGACCCTGGAAAAGGAAAAAAAAAGTTAGTTTTAACTTACAAACAGGGTGGGGGAAGGGAAGGATCAAACAAAGTGAATAATTTTGAGAAGACAAGATGAGCATACCTATCTGATATTCCCTTTGTTTTATCTATACCTCACCCAACCTCTCGGCAACTTAAAACAAACTTGATTTCTCTTTGCCAGATCAACTGTTTCTCATTCTATAGATACCGCTGGACCCGCAGTGTGTTTTCAGCACTTTCATTTTTTTTATTATATGGAGATAGACTTGTGCTGACAATATTGTACTCGGTGTGAAACATTGACAGACCTGCATCTGCCAGTATTCTATCCCACATCCAAGTCCAATAAAATATACACAGGGATATAGACCTGGATTTGGAATTGAGCCTAAAAGATTAGACCATGGTTCCTGGGTGTCTGGTCTGGGTTCAGAATCAGGTTGGCCACAAAGGCCCAGACCCAGCATAGGATTTAAGAATTCAAGTCGAGCATTGAGTGGATCCTGGCAACTTGTAAGCCAACAAAGAAACACAAGTCCTTACTCCAGAATGCAGCCAAGAGTGCTTCTTCTAATGGGCTTGGGCTTTCATGGAGGTTCCCCATCATCCCTTTCTCTGTTGGTATTCCAGGAAAATTGGTGTCTCATTCCAAGGTCAAACCACAGTGCTAGTTTTCCTTACAGATAAGGGAAATACCGTACCAAGGCAATCCTACAACTGTGGCTGTAGGAACAGTAAGTACAGATGGCCCAGATGTAGCCAAAGACCCTTTTCTGTTTATCATGTTCTTTAAATGCTCTAGGGTAGACTCAAAAAACACACACACCCCTCATATACTGCCTGCTACTTACGTTATTTGGCAGGCTCTAATTGGAACGTACAATCATAAAAATTTACATCACAGGATGACGTTTTACTCCTTTCAGGTCAACACTGACCAATTAAAGTGTTGGTCAAACCTCATTCTCTGTTTTGTTGCTGTACAAATAACCAGTTAACCATTATTGGCCTTGGTGGACATTATTTGCTTCACCAGATGGAATTCCATTTGCTTTTTTTTACATAACTGCTCTCTGTATCTTCCAGCAGTCTACACCTTTATTCCCATAATCACACCACTAATTTTGTCAGAAAGAAAAGCCTAGGATGGTCATTTGCCCCCAATGTTTGCTCTGCATTCAAAAATAATGCCTGATCTTTTACCTCAACACCACATTGCTGCACTCATTCCATATCCCTTGAATCCCTCATTACCTAAAGATCCCGCAATCTCTGTAATGACTACATTGAGTTTTTGAGCCTTTGTTAGAGAATTCCAAAGATTCATCTCCATCTGTATGAAGAAATTTTTTTGCCAACTCTGTCCTGAATAGCTGACCACTTACTTTGAGACCATGACATCTGGTTCCCAGCCAGTGAAAACATCAACTATGCATCGACGTCAGTAGAATTTTGTACTTTTCAGATCACCTCTCATTCTTCTAAATTCTAGAGAGTACAGGCCCAATAAGTGACAAACCCACAATCACTGGAAATCAATCTGGCAAAACCTTTGCTACACTGTCTCTACCCTAATACCCTACTTCCTTTGCTAGGGAGACCAGGCCTGTACGTGATATTCTGAATGTGGCCTCATCAGGATCCTGCATACTTGGAACAAAAGGTACTCTTGCAAGAAAAGGTAATTTGTCATTTACCTTCTTAATCACTTGCTCAACCTGCTCGGTAACTTTCAATGATTCATGTACAAGGACATTCTCGTCCTTCTGAACACCAACAGCTCACAATCATTCACCATTTAAAAAATAACACCTACTTTTCTACCAAAGTGGATGACCCCACATTTTTCCCACAAAATATTCCATCTGCCATGTCCTTGGTCATTCACTAAATCTGTCTGTCCCCAAAGCCTCTCTGCATCTTCCTCAGAACCCACATAACCACCCAGCTGTGTATCATCAACAAGCTTGGACATCTGCCCAGATGGAGTCCCAGGCTGTGTCCTTAGATCCTGTGCAGATCAGCTATCGGGGGTATTTGCAGACATTTGCAACCTCTCCCTGCTTCAATTTGAGGTTCCCACCTGCTTTAAGTGGGCCACTATCATCCTGGTACCTAAGAAAAACAAGGTAACGTGCCTTAATGACTACCGCCCGGTGGCTCTGACATCCACCATCATGAAGTGCTCAAGAAACTAGTCATGGCACAGTTCAACTCCAGCCTCCCAGTCAACCTCGATGTACTGCAATTCACCTACTGCTGAAACAGGTCTACGGCCCTTCACTCATCTCTGGAGCATCTGGATAGTAAAGACACTTACGTTAGACTATTGTTTATTGACTACAACTCCATCTTCAATACTATAATTCCAAGCAAATTCATCTCCAAACTCCTAGGCCTGGGACTCAACACCTCCCTTTGCAACTGGATCCTTGACTTCCTGACCAACAGACCACCATCAGTGAGGATAGGCGGATAGGCAGCAACACCTCCGCCATGATTATCCTCAACACTGGTGCCCCACAAGGCTGTGTCCTCAGCCCCCGACTCTACTCCCTATACACTCATGACTGCATGGCTAGATTCTACTCTAACTCCATCTACAAGTTTGCAGATGACACCACTGTAGTGGGCTCAATCTCAAATAACGATGAGTCAGAGTACAGGAAGGAGAGGGAGTCTTGTGGCATGGTGTCATGATATCAACCTTTCCCTCAATGTCAGCAAAACAAAAGAGTTGGTCATTGACTTCAGGAAGGGGGGGGGGGTTGGGGGGGGTGATGCACAATCTCCTGTTTACATCAACGTTGCTGAGGTTAAGAGGGTTGAAAGCTCAAAGTTCCTTGGAGTGAAAATCACCATTAGCATGTGTCCTGATCCAACCATGTAGATGCCATGGCCAAGAAAGTACACCAGCGCCCCTACTTCCTCAGGAGGCTAAAGAAATTTGGCATGTTCCCATCGACCCCTGCCAATTTTTTATAGATGCACCAAAGAAAGCATCCTATCCGTATGCATCATGGCTTGGTATGGCAACTGATCAGCCCAAGACCGCAAGAAACTGCAGAGAGTTTTGGACACAGCCCAGCACATCACAGAAACCAATCTCGCTACATGGACTCTGCCTACACTTCTCACTGCCTCTGTAGAGCGACCTACATAATCAAAGAACCCCCCCTCCCCCACCAGGCAGAAGATACAAAAGCCTGAAAACACATACCACCAGGCTGAAGGATAGCTTCTATCCTGCTGTTATAAGACTATTGAACAGTCCCCTAGTATGATAAAATGGACTCTTGACCTCACAATCTACCTCGTTATGGCCTTGCACCTTATTGTCTGCCTGTACTGCACTTTCTCTGTAACTGTAACACTATTCTGCATTGTTATTGTTTCCCTTGTACTACCTCAATGAACTGATGTGATGAAATGATCTTATGATGGCATGCAAAACAAAGTTTTCCCTGTATCTCAGTACATGTGACAATAATAAACTATTTTACCAATTTACACTTGATCCAAATCTTTGATAAAGATTGTGAATACCTCAAACCCCTTCGTCAATCCCGACTCTACACTAGCCACAGCCTCCTTACCCAAAAAAATGACCATTTTTTCTTTCTTGTTTTCTGTGTAAACCAACCCTCAATCATCACCCATATATTATCCCCAAAACTGTGTGATCTAACTTTGTTTAATAACCATGTGATATCTTATGGACCTCATCAACTGGTTTGCCCTCATTTATTCTGCTAGTTACAATCCCAAAAAAACCAACAGATTTGTCAAACCTGATTTGCCTTTCATAATAAAGGGTGTCAGAACTGAAACGTTAGCCATTTCTCTTTTTGCAGAGATTGCCAGACCTGCTGAGTGTTTCTGCCGTTTTCTATTTTTGATTAACCAAATCCTAATATTATTCTTAAGTGTACAGTTAACACATTATTACTAATAGATTCCTCATTTTTCCTTTCTTAATGTCAGGCTAACTGGTCCGTAGTTCCACATTTCTTCTTTCTTAATTTGTGGTATTACTTTTACAGCAGATATGGAATTTTGGAAGATGACAACCACCATCTCCACAGCCATTTCCTTCAAAGGAAAATGCAGGTCATCAGGTCATGGTGATTTATCATCTATCAGTCAGTCCCATTAATTTCTAAGATTCTTTCTTAAAATTAATATTAATTTCTTTGAATTCCTCAATTCTCCACTATATCCATGAGATTTTAAGTGTCTTCTTGCGTGAAGAAATATACAAAATGTTTAATTTCTCTGCCATTTCCTTATTCCCCAAATGTAAAGGATCCACATTTAAGTTAGTTATTCTTTTCCTCATTATATATCTGTAGAACTCTTATAGTCTGGTTTTATGTTTCTCACCAGGCTACTCTTATGTTCTACTTTCCAGTTCCTTATCTTCCTTTGCTGAATTCTGAAATTTTCTCAAACCTCAGGCTTCCTGCTTTTCTTGGCATCACATAAATCATTTGCTATTATCTAACAGTCTCTTTTCCAGCTGATTTTTTTTTGCCTTAAAAAGGGTTATGTATTAACTTTGAATTATATATTCTTTAAATGACCTGGACATTCCTTGCTTACATCTTTTTTAGCACCTAGGGTGCTTACATCACATTTAGCATGCAGCAACAGAGATGGCAGGGGTTTGCATCAGACTTTCAAAGGAACAGGAAGCCTGAGCGAACGTCATCTTTAAAGCTTGGGATGAGGGGAAAGTGGGTAAAGTACCTATGAATGTGCAGGCTGGAGGACCAAGAGTGCAGTAGTGAATTAGCACTTTGTGAGGGTAGCACTTAGTGGGGTTCCAGTCACACTCTTTAACACAGTTTCCTAAATCACTGTAGCCATCTCATGCCTTCATTCTTTGCTTTATTCTGATTTAAGACCCAAATTTCAGATTGAACTGATTTCCTTTCAATTTTTATATAAAATTATCACATTGTGATCATTGTTCCCTGAAGACCCTTAACTACAAATCATCAGTTAACCCTATCTCAGTATACATGAAAACCATGAAAATTAAGGACCTACTACTCAACTCACTAGAATGCTGCTGCAAACAGTCCGTCACTCATGAAAACATCTGTCAAGTATTACCTTTCTGCCACTATTTGGATTAAATGAGTTTTACTTCTGATTAGTTATGTGGAACCTTTCAAGCACTTTAACAATATCTAGGAAGATGACATCAAATGTGACAATCATTGAATTTATTGAGGTGGTAAAGTCAGGGTCAATCACTAGACTGACATAATCTTCCTTGAAGTAATCCATACTGATTGTCCTTGATTAATCTTTGCCTTTCTAAATGATGAATTGTATAGTTCCTTAAAATTTTTCTTGTAATATGCCCAATACTTATGTGATACTGACTGGGCTAAATTTGTCCAGTCTATCTCTCCCTACTTCTTCATACAGTACCACCTGAGCAACTTTTAGTCCTGTAACTAAAGAAAGGAGTAAAATCTTGACCAGAGTCTCTGCTATTTTCTCCCTTGTTTCTCTTAACATCATTTTATTAGGTCTTTTGATTGATCTAAAGAAACTAAAATTCTTAATTTTTCCCCTCTCTACATTATCATATTCAATCTCTTACACTCTTTCTCCTTCAATGCAATGTCTGTTTGCCTCTGTAATTTATTTACCTCTTTTGGTCTGGAATAAGCCTTACTCTTTCTATTGTTTCTCCCTTACCCTTTATGTATTGTAAAACACCTTTGACTTTACCTGGCCATGTTTATCATATACTCTGTGAACTAATAATTTTCAATTTTGCCTTGCATAGTTCCTTCCTAATTTCATTCCTGTGATTTCCCCACATCTCCCCGAGATTGTCTTCAAACTACAGACTTAAAAAAGACAAATCATTCACTTTTATCTTTTCAACTTTGATTGTGCAAGTTAGCAATTTGTCACAATTAAAAAAATAAAACCATAATTAACGAAAGGAGAAAAGCTACCTCGTCCATTAACACATTCTCTCCGGCTGTGGTTCAGGATCATTTCAAGTTGCAATCCAGAGACAAGAGTCAAAATCTAAGCTGACACACCCATACAATACTGAGGATGTGCCATGTTGTCAGAGGTGCCTTTGTTCTGACTTGACATTAAATTGAAGGCCTGCCTGGCCTTTGCGTGAAGGTAAAAATATCCTATGGTATGACTGAAAGAAAACGGGAAGTTTGATCAAATATATCCCTCAAATATCATTACTAAAGTACATCATGGGACACAGCTGTGTGTCAATTGATTGCCGTGTTTTCTATTTTTACAATTGCGGCTATGTTTCAAAAATAAATTGTGAAGTGTTTCAAATATGGAGAGGCAGTGAAAGACATTTCATTTTATACCATCTGTAAAACATCCAGAGGAATGTTCACTCCTCGTCTCATCTGAAAAAATGGAGAAATTTCCACTATAGTCCATTATTTACATTTTACTCATTAAGTAGTAGCATGTTTATAAATTTGGTTGCTATAAATTTAGTAGCATGTTTATAGTAGCACATTTAACATAACTGACAATCCTTAGGTATTTCACAAGAACATTAATAAAATTTAATACTAATCCACAGGAGATTATAAAGACAGATGACCAAAAGCTTGGTTAATGAGGCTGATTTTTAAGCACATTTTCGATGGGATAAAAAAATGGAGCAGTTTGGGGGGGGGGGGGGGGTGGATTTCTAGTGCTTCATGGGTTCTGTGTTGAAGGCATGACGGACTTTTATGGAACAATTAAAACTGGGAATGCTCAAGAGGGTGGAATTAGAGTCATGGAGTCAGAGGTATGGTATACAGCAGGGAAACAGGTCCCTTGGCCCAACCTGTCTGTGCCAACCAAGGTGCCTACCCGAGCCGGGTGGGGGGGGGGGGGGGGTGGTTTAAACACAGAAGGATATTACAGAAAAAGGTATAGTCATAAAGGGATTTGAAAACAAGGACAAACATTTTAAAATCAAGCAATCATTTTGAGAGCTGCTATATTTCTCTCTTTAAAGCAACATGTCATAACTATGTATTAACAACTCTTGACCACGTTGGTGTCAATAATCAAAATTATGTCTTACAACAGCTATGGATGAGCAAAACCAGAATATTTCAGGAAAGGGTTAACCTCCAAAGCAAAAAAATACTTGCAGAAACAATTTCTCTGACAATTTATTTGCAGTAGATCAAGAGAATAAACATATTGGGCTGAATACTGGGTTTCTTAGCAGGATGCTTTCCATCCAATACTCACAGCAATGTTACAGAACCTGACCCACAAATCCACACTTCCACAAGTCCCAAATGGAAGACAATGCTGATGGCTGAATTCCATACCAACATGGTCCTATTGTATGCACAAGCAATTCTGTAACAGATTATTATTATCTCAATCTAGCTGGCTGATGAATTACTTGTTTTAGCTGATCTTTGTAGGGATTCATTTTCACTTCCCTCTAACACACACATTGGGCAGGTTATGCACCAGAATTAATGCTTGCTTTTCTTTCCAAGTTAGTCTGCTTTGATAATATTTCTTGTTTTTGCTATCTAATATCTCTCCCATTTGAGCCTGTTAATCTCTTTATTTGTGTTTGTGGTATGATAAGTGCTAAATTGGTATGAGATCATATAGATCATAAAAGGATCTGCTATCCTCTGGAATGGTGCAATGTATTTCATACTATTGACTTCATAAGCCTTCTGAATAGCTCTAGTGTGCATAAACTCACTGTTATTCCCTGAAACTCTAAGAACTTCAGACACTGGAAATATTAAGTAAAAAACAGAAAATGTCTGACCTACTGAGTTTTTCGCACATTTTCCACTTTTATTTCATTGTTCTTGTCTACCTGGTGCCACTACAGCTGTGCAATGGATCCTATTCAGAGTAATGAAGGCCACTCACAAACATCCTGAGAACTTTGCTCCAGCAAAGTGAAGTTCAAAAATAATAAATTCTATGTCTTTAAAGATGTTCAGTAAGAATTCTCAATTACATTGTAGGAAAACATTTAAATAAAAACACTCCCCTTTTACCAGCTGAGTAATTTCTCCATTATGTTAATACCAATATTATACAATCATACACAGTCTCCTTGACAAATTACATTTGCATCAAATACATAAACGCCAATAATAGCTGCTGCCTGCTTGTTGTCAGCTTTCCAGTACAAGTAGTCCCCGTATTACATGGTTTCTGTTCCTGAGTACTGTCTGTAAACCGATTTTTCCATAAGTCTGTTTTCTATAACTATCCACATCGATTCGCTCTGCATATGCTTCCTGTACTTCTTTCATTTCATCAAACATCCTCTACCTTCACTACCCATCATTAAACTAATGGAACATAAACTGTATCCAGTTGTTAATGAATACCACAAAATATTTAGTTTTACTATCTTGAAAAAATTCTTTAAGATTTATTGGGGAATTTGCTTAATTAATTTTAAGTTAAATTTCCATAATTCAGTTCTTTCATAACCCAGGGAACCCCTGTACAAGATCAACCCACTTACCTTTAGAAATTATAAGCACCTAATCAGTTAAGCAGAGCTAAATAGTTACTATAATTTGTTAGGAACAAGATTGTCCAAGTTATTTATCAATAAAGCATCAAGTTGCCTCAAAGTAGCCGTCAACAGTTGGAATCTAGCTCCAACCTGCTACAAGATATTATGTCGTAACTTGTATTTATACAACACATTTAAATAACAAAACATCTCATGGCATTCACAGGAACATAATATGACAAATATATTGACACAGAGCTAAAGGAGATATTGGGACATGTAACCAGAAGTTTTCAGAAAATACCTTAAGAGGTGGAGGTTTAAGGGTAGACGAGATCTGGCTTGAGTTGGGATACAGATATTCATTAAAAAAAATCAACATTTCTTGAAAAATTATGATTCTTTGACAAATAAGTTTCTTCAGAGTTGATCAGTTACCTGTTAAATATGTAAAATCAGATTTTCCTCATGCAGTGCTCAAAAGAATGAATTATACTGTGCTATACAGCAATCAATGATGTTTAACCAGGCCTATTTATGTTTCCATTCATTACTACAAACTGGCAGCTGGAAATTGATGTACTACACACAATTAGGAGACATGATGGTTTATATTATCGTAACATTCTACACTCACTGCCACATAACCTTTCTTCCTTCTGTATAACATACAATTGCAAGCTGTGAAAAGGCAATATTTGTTTTAAGATTTTCCAAATTTTTAAGGTAATAAAGTTCACTAAGTTTTTATTCCTCTTACAAAATTTTCATTATCAGTCTCTTGGTATGTTTAATTGGGAGTACAGTTCCATGGATGCCCCTTATAATTTAATTCCTCATCTTTAAGGTCATTTTCATCAAAGTCTTGACTGCATTGGCATCTAACTAATCACAGGATCAGAGTATGACCTTCTCCATGCAACATCTTCTGTTAAGTGTCTTTTGGACAGTAATTAGGAGCTCAGATCCTGCCTAAAAGCTAAGTCCCTAATTTTTAAGCAGCATCCAGTATGTTTCATTCGCGAGCTAAATGTGGCAATTACTAAATGAGTAGTATACATCCTTAATAGGAACTTGATTTCAATACCCATCTATGTGGCACATGCATTTGTACTTGAAGGTTTTCTATATTTGTTAACACAAGTGTTTCAGTCCTTGGTAAGTGGATAATGGAAGATGCCCATTAATTGAATATACAAATTAAGTTCATCTTTAGTAAAGTGTATTAACATAATTTTCCACTAAAATTAAAACTTGGTTAAAGCAGGATGATCACAGTTACAGCTGAGGGTATTCCGTGCATTCCATTTGACTCTATATATGGTGTACATAATGGTTATGCCACTGAGCTAATAATTCTGAGGAGAGAGATTGTTTTAATCCAGAGCCCTTGACTTGTGGTTCAAGTTCTATGATGCTGTGGTGTCACACACTGGTGATATTCATCTTTAATGAGAAGAAAGGAAATCCATTGGTTTCAAGTAACATAATAGTTGTTCCTGTATAATTAATCTAGAGGCCTGGATTAATGATCCAAGTTCAAAATCTGCCATGGCAGCCGGTGAATTCAAATCCAGTTAATTAAATAAGCAGACTTAAAGCTAGCATCATTGTGACCAATGAAATCGTAATTCACAAATCTCTTCAATGACAGGGATTCTGCTGTCCTTACTAGGTCTGGCCTGCATTTGACACCATTTGTAGCATGCTTCTGTCCAGTCTGCCCAGATTCAGCAGTACATTTTGTGTTGGCTGTGGCTCAGAAGGTTCCCATTTCAGAAATCTCACTTCAGAGATCTGGACACAAATTTAGACTGTACTTGTGTACAGTTAACAAAGTTCTACATTGTTAGCAGTGGCAACTCTCAGATAAGGCATTAAAGTGAGACTCCATTTGGTTTCTTAGGTAATAAAAAAGCAAGTCATTACTGATGCCCCGAGCTGCATTTATTCCTTGCCAAACATTATTCTATGCGCGTTTTGAACAGAAGGGTTGTCACCATCCACCCTGACAGCCTTCAATGCAACTGAACCTGTGATCACAGTTGAGGACGTAAGATCAGTCTTCCAGAGAGTGAACACGGGGAAAGCACCTGGCCCAGATGGTGTCCCTGGCCGTGTGCTCAAATCCTGTGCTGATCAGCTGGCAAAAGTATTTGCAGACATATTTAACCTCTCCCTGCTTCAATCTTGGGTTCCCGCCTGTCTTAAGACCACCACTATCATCCCAGTACTGAAGAAAAGCAAGGTAACATGCCTCAATGACTACCGACCAATGGCTCTGACATCCACTATCATGAAGTGCTTTGAGGCTGGTCATAGCACGCATCAACTCTAGCCTCCCAGACAATCTCGACCCACTGCAATTTGCCTATCGCCGAAACAGATCTACAGTGGACGCCATCTCCCTGGCCCTACACTCAGCTCTGGAGCATCTGGACAGTAAAGACGCCTACGTTAGACTATTGTTTATTGACTATAGCTCTGCCTTCAATACAATAATCCCAAGCAAGCTTGTCACCAAACTCTGAGACCTAGGACTCAACATCTCCCTCTGTAACTGGGTCCTTGACTTTCTAACCAACAGACCATAATCAATGAGGATAGGCAGAAATACCTCCAGCACGATTATTCTCAACACTGGTGCCCCACAAGGCTGCGTCCTCAGCCCTCTACTCCCTATACACTCATGACTGTGTGGCCAGATTCTCCACCTACAAGTTTATAGATGATACCACCGTTGTAGGCCGTATCTCAATCAGGGATGAGTCAGAGTACAGGAAGGAGCTAGAGAGCTTAGTGACATGGTGTCATGACAACAAACTTTCCCTCAATGTCAACAAAAGAGCTGGTCATTGACTTCAGGAAAGGGGCGGTGTACATGCACCTGTCTACATCAATGGTGCTGAGGTCAAGAGGATTGAGAGCTTCAAGTTCCTGGGAGTGAACATCACCAATGGCCTGTCCTGGTCAAATCACGAAGATGCCACAGCCAAGAGAGCTCACCAGCACCTCTACTTCCTCAGGAGGCTAAAGAAATTTGGTTTGTCCTCTTTGACTCTCACCTACTTTTACCGATGCACCATGGAAAGCATCCTATCTGGATGCATCACGGCTTGGTACGGCAACTGCTCTGCCCAGGACCACAAGAAACTGCAGAGAGTTGTGGACACAGCCCAGAGCATCACGGACACCAGCCTCCCCTCCTTGGACTCTGTCTTTACCTCTTGCTGTCTTGGTGAAGCAGCCAGAATAATCAAAGACCCCACCCACCCAGGTCATTCTCTCTTCTCTCCTCTTCCATCCAGTAGAAGATACAGGAGCCCGAGGGCACGTAACCCCAGACTTAAGGACAGCTTCTACCCCACTGTGATAAGACTATTGAACGGTTCCCTTATACAATAAGATGGACTATGACCTCATGATCTATCTTCTTGTGACCTTGCAGCTTATTGCACTGCACTTTCTCTGTAGCTGTGACACTTTACTCTGTACTGTTATTGTTTTTACCTGGACTACCTCAATGCACTCTGTACTAACTCAATGTAACTGCACTGTGTAATGAATTGACCTGTACGATCGGTATGCAAGACAAGTTTTTCACTGTACCTCAGAACAAGTGATAATAATAAACCAATACCAATTAAACTATCAGATCTAAGAACTGACAACACAAATTGGTTGCCATCCTTCCTACATTACAATGCTGACTATACATAAATTACTTAATTTGCTGTAGAGCGGTCTGTGATATCCTGAAAGGCATGAAATGAATGGGTCAATGCAAATTTATATTGATTACTACTCTCTCCATATGCACTAATATTGTATGTAATCACTGATACACCTGCAATTATTGCATGTTAGTGTGTCTTCATTTAGATCAGTCTCTCTGCAAACTCAAAATACATTTTGTAAAATTGAAGCTTCACAATTTGTATATGGAGATTAAGGATAACAAAATTCTTTTCAACATAATTGATTCTATAAATAAAATTTCCTCCAAGCTTCATTTTATCTATTATTTGACATTTGATCTGTACCTCAACTTTTCACAACAGTCACCAGCAGCACACCCTGATGCCTTCCTGATCATCACAGTGGACTCCAACCAGGCCAGCTTGAAGTAGTCTCTGACAAACTACCACCAACATGTCACCTGCACAACCAGAGGAGCCAACACACTCGATCACCGTGCCATCCCGCACCCGCACTTTGGCAAGTCCTATCACCTGGCTGTACTTCTACTCCTGACATACGAGCAAGAGACTGAGGACCGCAGCACCAGTGGTGAGGGCCATGAAGTTATGGTCAAGGGAGGTGGAGGAGCGTTTACAGGACTGCTTTGAATCGGTGGACTGGACCATATTCAGGGATTCATCTTCGGATCTGAATGAATATGCCACGGATGTCACTGACCTCATCAAGACCTGCGTAGGTGAGTGTGTGCCGTCGAGAACATAGCAAGTTTTCCCAAACCAGAAGCCCTGGATGAACCAGGGCTATGTCTGTGGCATTCAAGATCAGTGATCCAGAACCCTACAAGAAGTCCAGGTATGACCTACGGAAGGCCATCGTGAGAATGAAAAGGCAATTCCACGTGAAGTTAGAGACACAATCAGATGCACAACAGTTGTGGCAGGGTTTGCATGCCATTACTTCCCATAGGGCGAAACCTAACAGCATAAATGGCAGTGATGGTTCACTCCATGATGAGCTCAACGCCTTTTATGCACACTATGAAAGGGAGAATAACACTACACCTGTGCAAATCCCCACAGCATCTGGCGACCCTGTGATCTCTGTCTTGGAGGCCGACATCAGAACATCCCTCAAGAGGGTGAACCCTTGCAAGGCATCAGGCCCCAACGGTTTACCTGGCAGGGTACTGAAAATCAGTGCCAACCAACTGGATGGAGTGTTCAAGGACATCTCCAGCCTCTCATGGCTGCAGTTGGAGGTTCCCACCTGCTTCAAAAGGGCATCAATCATACCAGTGCCCAAGAAGAGCAGGGTGAGCTGCCTCAATGACTATCACCCAGTAGCATTCAAGTGCTTTAAGGGGTTGATCATGGCTAGAATTAACTCCTGCCTGAGCAAAGACCTGGATCTGCTGCAATTTGCCTACCGTCACAACAGGTCTACAGTGGATGCAATCTCACTGCCTCTCCACTCTGCTTTGGAACACCTAGACAACAGCAAGACATATGTCAGGCTGCTGTTTATTGATTACAGCTCAGCATTCAACACCATCATCCCCTCAGTACCAATCAATAAGCTTCAAGACCTGGGCCTCTATACCTCCCTGTGCAACTGGATCCTCAACTTCCTTATCGGGAGACCACAGTCAGTGTGGATTGACAAGAACATCTCCTCCTCGCTGACAACCAACACAGGCGTACCTCAAGGATGCGTGTTTTACCCACTGCTCTACTCTCTCTGTACTCATGACTGTGTGGTTAGGCACAGCTCAAACAGCATTAATAAATTCTCCGATCACACCACTGTTGTTGGCAGAATCTCAGATGGTGATGAGGAGACATACAGGAGTGAGATACATTGGTTGGTTGTGTCGCAACAACAACTTCACATTCAACATCAGCAAGACCAAGGAATTGATTGTGGACTTCAGGAAGGGGAAGTTGGAAGAACACACACCAGTCTTCATTGGGGGTCAGCGGTGGAAAGAGTGAGCAGCTTCAAGTTCCTGGTTGTCAACATCTCAGAGGATCTGTCCTGGGCCCAACACATTGATGCAATCATGAAGAAGGCACTCCAGCAGCTCTACTTCATTAGGAATTTGAGGAGATTTAGTATGTCACCGAAGACTCTTGCAAATGTACGGTGGAGAGCATTCTCACTGGTTGCATCACCACTTAGTATGGAGGCTCCAATGCGCAGGATCGAAAGAGTCTGCAGAGGGTTGAAGACTCAGCCAACTCCACCATGGATTCAAACCCCCCACCCACCCCCACTGAGGACATCTTTAAGAGGTGGTGCCTCAAGAAGGCGGCATCCACTGAAGACCCTCAACACCCGGGACATGCCCTATTCACATTACTACCATCGGGGAGGAGGTACAGGAGCTGAAGACTCACACTCAACATTTCAGGAACAGCTTCTTCCCCTCTGCCATCAGATTTCTGAATGGTCCATGAACACCAGCTTATTATTCCTCTTTTGCATTATTTATTTTTGTAACTTATAATAATATTTATGTTATTATGTCTTGCACTGTATCTATCAAGTCTCACTCCTGAAAGCTTTGAGCAGCTAGTAGGTGGGGTATCTCTAGAGAAAGTCAAGACTCTCAGATTTCTACTACAGTGTGAACTAGTTATTGACCTCACTTCTGATTTTTAAAAAAAATTATTTACAGGATGTTGGCTTCACAGGCATTGCCAGCATTTACTGTCCATCCCTATTTACCCTTCAATCAAGGAGGTCAGCCTGGATGAGGATGGCAGATTTCCTTCCTTGAAAATAGAATTTTAAAACATTTCAGTACTTTTATGATGACCGTCCCCAGCTTTTTGAATTTAAATACACAGTTTGTGCCTTACCTGCTGAGTATTTCCAGCATTTACATTTCAGATTTTCAGTATCCACAATATTTTGCTTTCCAACAACCTTTGTACAAATCTTGGAAAAAAAAAGCAATATTTATTTTTGTGTGTTGTGGGATCAACTGTCAAGGCCAGCACTAACTGCCTATTCTAATTGTCTGAGAATTTGGAAGTGGTCCACATTCTGGACAGCTGTTGTCCCCTTCTAGTGAAGGTACCCACAATATTATTGGGCAGAGAGTTCCATAATTTAGACCCAGCAGTGATGAAGGTGCAGTGATATATTTCCAAGTCAGGATAATGTATCACTTGAAAGTCAACTTGCAAGTAGTGATGTTCTCATTCATCCGCTGTCCTTGTTATTCTTGGTGGTGGATGTTGGTACCTTGGGAGAATTAGTCAGAGTAACACAGCATGGAAAAAGGCTCTTTGGCCCAACTCATCCATGCCAACCATGGTGCCCACCTAGCTGGTCCCATTTGGCCCATATCCCTCTAAACCTCTCCTATCCATGTACTTATCCAAATGTCTTCAAAATATTATTATTGTACCCACCTCAACTACTTTCTCTGGCAGCTCATTCTATATATGCACCACCATCTGCATGAAGAACTTGCCCCTCAGGTCCATTTTAAATCCTTCACCTCAAACCTCTGCCCTCTAGTTTTTAGTTCCCTTTCCCTGGGAAAAAGACTATGTGCGTTCACCCTATCTATACCCCTCATGACTTTATACACCTCTATGAGGTCACTCCTCAATCTCCTAAATTCCAAGGAATACGGTCCAAACCTGCACAACCTCTCCCTGTTACTAAGTCGCTCAAATCCTGGTAGCACCCTTGTAGATCTTCTTTGTACTCTTTCCAGTTTACTCTAACAGGTGACCAAAACTATACACAATACCCCAAGTGCTGTGTCACCAACATCTTGTACAACTGCAACATAACGTCCCAACTCCTATACTCAATGTCCTGACTGATGAAGGCCAGTGTGCCAAATCCCTTCTTCACCATCCTACCTGTAGTGCCCTTTCAGTGAACTATGTACAGGTACTCCCAGGTTCCTCTGTTCCACAAAATCTGCAAGGCCTGACCATTCACTGTACAAGTCCTACCCTGGTTTGATCTCCCAACATAGAGCACCTCACACTCATCCAAACTGAAAACCATTTACCAATCTTCGGCCCATTTACTGAGCTGATCAAGGTTCATCTATAATTTTTGATAACCTTCTTCACTGTCTACAATAGCATCTATTTTATTATCATCTACAAACTTATTAACCATATCTTGCACATTTACATCCAAATCATTTGGAACATAGAAAAACCTACAGCACAATTCAGGCCCTTCAGCCCACAAAACTGTGCCGAACATGTCCCTACCCTAGAAATTACAAGGCTTACCCATAGCCCTCTATTTTTCTCAGCTCCATGTACCTATCCAACAGTCTCTTAAAAGACCCTACCATATCCACCTCCACCACCATTGCCGGCAGCCCATTCCATGCACTCACCACTCTCCGAGTAAAAAACTTATCCCCAACATCTCCTCTATACCTACTCCCCAGCAACTTAAACCTGTATCTTCTTGTGGCCACCATTTCAGCCCTGGGGAAAAGCCTCTGACTATCCACACGATCAATGCCTCTCATCATCTTATATACCTCTATAAGGTCCCCCCTCATCCTTCGTTGCTCCAAGGAGAAAAGGCCGAGTTCCCTCAACCTGCTTTCATAAGGCATGCTCCGCAATCCAGGCAGCATCCTTGTAAATCTCCTTTGCACCCTCTCTATGGCTTCCACGTCCTTCCTGCAGTGAGGCGACCAGAACTGAGCACAGTACTCTATATGGGGTCTGACCAGGGTCCTATATAGCTGCAACAATACCTCTTGGCTCCTAAATTCAATTCCACGATTGATGAAGGACAATACACCATATGCCTTCTTAACCACAGAGTCAACCTGTGTAGCTGCTTTGAGTGTCCTATGGACTCAGACCCCAAGATCCCTCTGATCCTCCACACTGCCAAGAGTCCTACCATTAATACTATATTCTGCCATCATATTTGACCTACTAAAATGAACCACTTCACACTTATCTAGGTTGAACTGCATCTGCCACTTCTCAGCCCAACTTTGCATCCTATCTATGTCCCGCTGTAACCTCTGACAGCCATCTATACTATCCACAACACATCCAACCTTTGTGTCATCCACAAACTTACTAACCCATCCCTCCACTTCCTCATCCAGGTCGTTTATAAAAATCACAAAGAGTAAGGGTCCTAGAACACATCCCTGAGGTACACCACTGGTCACCGACCTCCATGCAGAATACGACCCTTCAACAACCACTCTTTGCCTTCTGTGGGCCAGCCAGTTCTGGATCCATATTGCAATGTCCCCTTGGATCCCATGCCTCACTTTCTCAATAAGCCTTTCATGGGGTACCTTATCAAATGCCTTGCTGAAATCCATATACACTACATCTACTACTCTCCCTTTATCGATGTGTTTAGTCACATCCTCAAAAAATTCAATCAGGCTCGTAAGGCAGGACCTGCCCTTGACAAAGCTATGCTGACTATTCCTAATCATATTATACCTCTCCAAATGTTCATAAATCCAGCCTCTCAGGATCTTCTCCATCAGCTTACCAACCACTGAGGTAAGACTCACTGGTCTATAATTTCCTGGGCTATCTCTACTGCCTTTCTTGAATAAGGGAACAACATCCACAACCCTCCAATCTTCTGGAACCTCTCCCGCCTCCATCGATGATGCAAAGATCATCGTCAGAGGCTCCGCTATCTTTTCCCTTGCCTCCCACAGCAGCCTAGGGTACATCTCATCCGGTCCCAGCAACTTACCCAACTTGATGCTTTCCAAAAGTTTCAGCACCTCCTCTTTCCTAATATCTACATGCTCAAGCTTTTCAGCCTGCTGCAAGTCCTCACTACAATCCCCCAGATCTTTTTCCGTAGTGAATACTGATGTAAAGTATTCATTAAGTACCTCCGCTATTTCTTCCGGATCCATACACACTTTCCCACTGCTGCACTTGAAAGGCCCTATTCTTTCGCATCTTATCCTCTTGCTCTTCACATACTTGTAGAATGCCTTGGGGTTTTCTTTAATCCTGCCCACCAAAGCCTCCTCATGTCCCCTCCTGGCTCTCCTAATTTTCTTCTTAAGCTCCTTCCTGTTAGCCTTATACTCTTAACAGATCTCCAACATTACCTAGCTCTCATTTGTATAAACAACAAAGGTCCCTGTGGCACACCACTAGTAACAGACCTCCAGTCCAAGAAACAACCTTTGACCATCACTCTCTGCTTCCTACCATTGAGCCAATTACAAATCCAATTAGCTATCTCTCCCTGGATCCCATGCGATCTAACCTTCCAGACTAGCCTGCTGTGTGGGACATTGTTAAAGGCCTTGCTAAAGTCCACTGCCCTACCCTCATCCATCCTCTTAGTTACCTCTTCGAAAATCTCTGAGATTTGTCAGACACCATGCTGATTATCCCTAATCAGACCTTGCCTATCCAAATGTTGATAGATCCTGTCCCCTCCAGTAACTTACCCACAACTGATGTCAGACTCACTAGCCTGCAGTTCACTGGCTTGTCTTTGCTGCCTTTCTTAAATAATGGTACAACATTAGCCACCTCTAAGTATTCCGGGACTTCACCTGTGGCTAAAGATGAAGCAAATATCTCTGCAAGGGCCTCTACATTTTTTCGCCTAACTTTCCACAAGGTCCGAGGTTGCACTCAGTCAGGACCCAGGGATTTATCCACCTTAATGCGCATTAAGGCCCCCTTATACCTCCTACCTGGTAATCTATATTAATTTATATCTTTTACTGCTTTAAATTTAATATTAAAACAACTTCTCTTCCATGACCATGTCAAGGTTGATAGGGAAATGGTTGGTATTACATTATGTTCTTTAAAACTTAACTTGACTAGAGGCTGGGATTACTCATTTTCAGATCCCAAGTCATTTCATAATATCCTGCAAAAGATTTGGGCCATTTTTACAATTTATTTCATTGTCTACATAAGAAAAAAACTAAAAATTCATCTAGCGTGTATGCTCCTCCCCACCTTTATTTCAATCCCTGTTACATCCAGAAGGTAATTCAGTAGCACGAGGAACAGATTCCTGCTGAAATATTCCACATTCTTCACTTTTATTTTGGTCATCTTAACAAGATTATTTTCCTCATCAATCTCAATCCTTTCCAGTAACTCATTCTATTCTATTTTCTACATTCCAAGTGCATTTTTAACCCCCTAAGCTCTTTTGTTCAGACTGTTAACATGCATGCGCAAGTTCTTCAATTCTGCAGCATTGATCCAATTTTGCTCAACGTATTCATGAAATTTCTAGTGAAAACCTTTTCCTAATGGTTATTTTCCAAAGAGAAGGAACAGATATCCTTTTCCAAGGGTTATTTCCCAAGCATAATATTTCCATATATTAAAGAATATAATGCAACTATATTTCTCCTTTTTAAATATTTAACATTTACAGTAAGCACAAGAGGGTTGTCCTTTGAGGATGAAGTGCAATAGCCTCTAACTTCTTCAAAGATGTCATGTGTGCCACTTGACATTTAAAAAGACATTCTTTCAGACTCCTACTGTTCTTGTATACAATAAAAAAAACTCCTTTTCCTGAACAGTAAGTAAATTCCAGTCCAACAGCACATACCCAGTCTCCAGTAGATATTCCAGGCATAAAAATTGCTAAATACTGTTCCATTGTAAATTTCAACAAATGACAAAAATGCACAGATCAACTGGCATCTGAATGAGAAAATGATAAGTCAATATTCAATGTGATCCTTCCAGTATACATTTCTCCCTTTGAGATGTGTGTCTCAAGCTTGTTTTTGCTTTTTCCTTTTTGACATTTGCTGGAAATTGATGGCATAAAATTGCAATTAACAATCCATTGTAAGTGAATGAATTTAATGAAGAACACGTAATAAATATTTCCACAAAGTTACAGACCAGAATTCAACTCTAACTTAGGAATTCAGCGAAATGCAATTTGCAAAATGTACCTGGTGACAAATGTATTATGATATTAGAAAAGAGCTTTAATCACCAACACAGCATAATGCATTTATAAATGTCTGAAGGGGTTAACTGTAAAGGAATAAAAGCAAACCACTGAGGTGAATCTCCTAGTTGTACACAAAAATCAATTTGCTAAAAAAAACATAAATTTATGCCTCTGTATTACACCGATCTAGATCATGAACTCTTATAATACAGACATGAAAGTACTTATCCTCACAACAAATGTCCATCTATTCATGCTTTCAGTAAATCATCAGCACCCTAATCTTTATCTTTTAATGAAAAGAACCATTTCTGAAATATAATAAAAGCTGCCCCACACTGGCAGTTACTGTATCATACACGTCTTTAAATTCTGTAATCAGCAACCACCAGGTGCCATATCACATTTAACACACCACAGTCAGTCAATACAGACATCCCCAAACACACCAAGACTGTTTTTGTCAAATGTTTTATTGACTGTAAACATCTGGAGTACTGTAAAACATGCATTATCTGTAGATTCAGAAAGGAGCAAGTGCCATTGTCTTTTCTGTCAAGTGTGTCAGATTTGGCATCTAGTGATGGAGATTAATGAAGTATCATGAGAGTAATATGGTTCTTGAAATGCTCCAATTTAGAGTACAGCTTTAATCTTAAATTAAAGCTGTCGACATTTAGTGAACCTACATTTTCATTGGAATAACATTATCTCATTCCAGAACAAACGAGGAATACAATTAAAGGAATAAGTCTGTCCCCAGACAGGTTGGAATCATGATTTACAGCCAAATATATATTTAAAAATAAGTAAATTCAATAATAGTTCAGTTGTTTTAGAACAAAGTTAAATCCACATGTAAGATCAATATAAGCAGAATCCTGTCAAAGTTCCAATTTATTGTAACTGTTGCCATATGCCAATCTGTCCCTAACCACTTAATTAGTCTGAAACCATATTGTAAGTCCTTTTATTTGCAAGTTTGAATATGTGCAATGTCTTGTCTATTATATTCTACTGCTCATGATAAGGAGGAGGTTGTATTTTAAATTCACTTCTTTTTTGATTGCTGTGGTGTATTGAATTTGAAAAAGATAATGTCTCCATCTTCAACAATGTAATTTCTGCCTTGTTGTCTATATTTTCCAGCACTCTGCAAACAATTACAAAAATGGAAATGAATAAACAATCACAATTTGGACAATGCACATAAAAACTTTCAAAAACACAGTTTAGTAACTTTTTCTCTGAACAAATCCATGATTTATAAACATATCCGTTATCAAATTTATCAGCTGCAAATTAATTCAGTTCTTATTCAACATTTCATTTCCTTTTATTTTCAAATTAACTTCTGATAGAGAGCTTGAGAGGTTTTACTTTTGATCATTTCTTCTTCCATTCTGTTGGCCTTGGAATCAAATCAGCAACTAGAAAAATATTCCAATATATCTATTATTGATCAGCCTGTTCAAAACAGCAAGGACATACAATTACAAGCAAATGCTGAGTCACCTGAGCTAAGATTTATTAACTTGAATCACAATATTAAGGAAAACTAATTTATTGCTCTTACGATTTCTTCTCTTGCAACAAACATTCAGTTAACAGATCTATTGTGTGACACTTGTAAACATGCTGATGGGTGGGTGCCAGATGGGTTTAATTTAACTTTATTATGCATCCTCTAGACAAGCCTAGCACCAACCCAGAGATGTCAAGACTAATAATGAAAATCAAGGTATAGAATCAGAGAAGCCAGTTTGAATCCTACCATTCCGGTACAGCACATTGGTATGCTTATTTCAGACCTCCTGTTAAAGTCAGATCAGTGAACACTTTATAAGTAAGAAAGGAAATTGATTGGTATTTGTGTTAATGGCCAAGTAATCCACAGGCTTGGATGAATGATTCAGAAACATAAATTAAAATTATCCCACTGCAGTTGGAGAAATTAAGTTTAATCATTTAAGTTCAGTGAATTAAATTTGAAAATAGTTAATTTATAGACAAAAAATTGTTGGATGCAAAAACATCACTTTCATCAATATCCTTTAGAGAAAAAAAAGTTGTCACCCTTACTGGTCTGGTCTACACAAGTCAAGACCTGTAGCAATGACTGTAGCTTGGTTCTTAAACACCCTCAGAAATGGCCAAACATGCCACTGAAATCAAGGGCTATCTGAAATGGGCAATTAATACTGACCTTGCGAACAACATGCACTTCCAGTGCAATGAACTAATTATACAAAATCAGTTTTGTCTTTTCCTCCTCCTCAGCCAGAACCTCATGGCTGATAATGCCATATGGGATTAAAAGGTGTTGAATGGAGTGGACAGTTGGTTAATTTGGGAAGTTTTTCCATTGTTTCATTAGGCTTCCATGTGCTCCTGGAGACTCAAGGTTATCAATGCTATCCTAATTCCTCCTTCATTTTATGTGACAATGGGCCAGGGATTCCTCGCTAGTGAGGATGTCACACATTTTGAAAAGTTTTCAGAATATCATTCAAGTGTTTCCTATGTCCTCCTGGTAATCCCTTGCTATGACAAAGCTCAGTGCAGAATGCCTGTTTTAGGAGTCTGGTGACAGGCATGTGAAAGATGTGGCCTGCCCAATGGAGCAAATTGATTGAGATTAGAGCCTTGAAACTGAGCATGTTGGCCTTGGAGAGGACACTGACGTCGGTAAACTTATCTTGTCAATGGATCTGGAGAATTTACAAAGGTAGCGTTGGATGGTATCCCTCCTGTGCTCTTGGAGTTAGTTCATGTCTCTGAAGCACACAAGGGCAAGAATCATTGTTACCCAGTAACACATAAGCTTTGAAGTCTTGATCTTCGAACACTCTTCCCCACATAGCCAAAGTTTAAGCTGGTGCCCTGGAAGTGGTGGCAAATTTCATCATCAATGCCAACCTTCGCTCAGAAATGATTGCCAAGATACAGCAAGTGAATCAGGCTTTCGAGGGTCTTGTCATGAATTTTTGTTGGGGTGATGTTGTTGGCAGAGGACCTTTGGTTTGTGGATATTAAGTACAAGCCCCATTATCTCATGAACTTTAATGAAGTCAATAAAATGAAATAATTTTAATCAATTGCTCGTCACCTGAAAATATGTTCTGTGAAAGCAAGTGTATAAACCGTAACATTTTGTATATAAATCTAAATTTGCTTTACAACCTCTGTGTGCTCATGATACTGTTAAGCACAATTATCTCCAATTTGATATTTAAATTATAGGGACAGTAAAGCAAAAAGTTAATTGTGCTTAACAACATAGTATAGTTCAAAATAATATTCAAGTTAAAATCTATTAAAGCATATTAAATATAAACCAATAACATTCACTGGTTATTTTAAAATAGTGATAAGCAAAAATCAAAGCAAAATAGATCAAAAGAACAACAGCAATTTAAATAATTTTGAAGGCTCGAATGAGTACTGTTTATTAACTAATATCATTTACAGTGCTTTATCTACACTTTCTCTATGAGTTATTAAAAGACCACTTGATCTTCCTAATGTTCAGGGGGCTATTTGTTTTCCTCTTGTTGAACTGGAGAAAAGAGTATTTTAAAAATGTAATGACTGTTTGTGAGATCTTAAATATGTATTAAGCTAGATGTGAAACCAGTTCATTTGCACTTGAAAGCAGACATCTAGAAAGGCCAGCATTTCACAACCAGATACGGCTGCTAATAAAACAACATCCCTGTTGACTACAAAGCCCTCACAGAGCCATTCAATGTGAAGTTCACAGAACAATCACTAAGTGCTATTAGTCAAACCCGTGGCATACACAATATGCTCACCAATAATAATTTTATTAGATAGGTTCATAATCCCTTTTCCATACATATTTTGAACTCCTTCAGCTACCTACCTTTAAAACATATTTCTTCTGTTCAAGTATTGCTTGATGCAATTTATTTTGAATTATCTACACTTACACCTTTTGAATTTACTAGAACACTCCAAAGTGCTTAGTAATGCAGAAAGTAACCACAGATGAAGAGCTTAAAGAAAGCCTATGGTTTGTGATTAAAAAACAAGAATGGAGCTGTTTTTGAAAGAGGCAGAGCAAGCAAGGTGGAAGAATGCTGCTCAGAATAACAACATTGAAGGCTTTGTAGCCAAATATAGAGTTAGGAGAAAGTGAGGTGCTCAGGAATCTAGATCTTATGGCATGTAAAGAAACAAAAGGTTAAATAACTAAAAACAGTTTAATAACTGATGCTACAAAGCCAATGAATCTTTAACATTCAATTACCCTACATGTTCAAGCCATTACCAGTTTAATAACTGATGCTACAAAGCCAATGAATCTTTAACATTCAATTACCCTACATGTTCAAGCCATTACTTTCAACTGATGATTGATAAGATCTTTATTAGTCACATGTATATCAAAACACACAGTGAAATGCATTTTTTGCGTAGCGTTCTGGGGGGCAGCCCGCAAGTGCTGCCACGCTTCCAGCGCCAACATAGCATGCCCACAACTTGCTAACCTGTACGTCTTTGGAATGTGGGAGGAAACCGGAGCACCCAGAGGAAACCCACGCAGACACGGAGAGAGTGTACAAACTCCTTACAGACAGTGGCGGGAATTGAACCCGAGTCGCTGGCACTGTAAAGCGTTACACTAACTGCTACACTAAGTAACCAAATCACTAAGAAATTTCAACTGTATTGCATAATGTTTTTAATTAATCAGTGAAAAGGGGGTATGAGCCATAAGGTTTTATAACTAGACCAAAACCTGAATCACTTTCCATATCCAGGTTTTTTTGGATATACAATATCCATATTTAGGCTTTTGATTAAACTATAAAAGTACAAGTAATGTTTGCAATTTTGTTTGCTACTTACTTCAGTGTCTAGCTCTCATAACCACTTGAGTACAATAAAAATTTTCCCAGGTGATTTCCCTGCTTTCTTCCTTTTGCAGCAAGCAACTACTCAGCCATGGTAATTCGGTCTCCACCTCAATTCTTTTTCTTTTAATTTATTCATTTTCCGGGATTTGGCTCTTGCTGAGAAGGTCAATAAATGTTGCCCATCCCCAACTACCCCTCGGAAGTTAATGTCACCTCTAGAATCGCTGCAGTCCTTCTGGTGAAACTGTTCCCAGTGCTGAACTATATCACTGGTCCTTCATTTTCACTGAGTCTAGATCTGAGTTCTAGGATCCAGACTCAGAGAAAATGAAGGACCAGTGCTATAGTTCATATTAAGATGATGTGCAGCTTGAAGGGGAACCCGCAAGTGGTGATGTTTCCATGCATTCACTTGAATTCACTACATTTCTATTCTCCCTTAATAATGCCATATCAACACCCTAAACTATATTGTCAGCACTTTGGCCTTGCCATCTTTAACTGGCTACACATCCAATTATCTCTATCATAGATAAGCCCCTCTCTCTTCAGACAATTGATTAGAACAAACAGATTCAGCAACTACATGAAGCTCCATCAGTCCCTGTATTTTTGGCAAAACTAGTCCATCAAGCCAGACTTCTAACTATCCACCCAGCCCTACATCCAAACCTCATCTTAATCTAGTTTCTCTTTGAACAACCTTCATGCACTCATAAACTCATCTCGACCTGATGTCAACCCCATGTTCTTTTCACCTTATTCTCACGAAAATGCAGATCATCCAAATTTCCTTCTTGTGTTATATTGTTAATAGTTCTCTCTCCTCTCATAATGAATCCCCTCCTTCTTGTCTGCCATCATTATTCTTGAAAGAAATTAAACCCAATTCCTCTATCCCTGCAACTACCATCCATTCCACAAGCATTTTCTTGAACTGCTGTAGCCTCCCAAACTATTGGCCATTTCTTCCAGAACTCTGTTTGAATCTTTTCAGATTTTTGCCTTGTCACCATAACAAATTAGTTCTTATAAGTTACTGAAGAGTCCAAGTGATAAGACAAGCGTAAACTATCCAACTGCATTTCTCTCAACTCGTCTGCAATCTTTGATATGGTTGACCATCTCCATCTAATGCATTTCCAATGTCATTGCGCTGGGAGGGACCATATTCACATAGCGCCATTCTTATCCAATGAATTACAATCAGAAAAGAATGCCATCACTTCTTTGTGTTGTAGCCACAGGTGTGTCACAAACATCTACTCTTGCCCCTTACTCTTTTCTCAACTATGCTGCCCCTCAGCAACATGATCAAACAACAGTATCAGTTTTGACAGGTACACCAATGACATTTCTTCTGGCCCCTCTTCTGGTGTCTCCAAATTATCAGAATGCTTTTTGCCTTACAGTACCAAATGAGAAGAAATTTCCTCCAACTAAATTTTGAGAACACCAAGCTATTGTCTTCAGTTCCCCAGCTATTGACTCTGTCCATCTCCCTAGTACCTCTGAAACTGGACCAGAATTTTTTTGCGGACTTTGATTCCAAGAAGAGCTGTTAATCACATATGTACCACTTAGACTGCCCATTATCAGCTCCATAACACAGCTTGACCTTGCTCTGCCGCAACTCCTCACCTGCTATTGAAAATCTCATCCACACATTCATTACCTTTTAGATCTGATAATCCAAGCTGAGCTCCTTCATTCTGTAAATTTGAAGTAATTTAAAATTCTGTTTTCCATGTCTTAACTCTCACCAAATCTCACTCACCCATCACCGTCACACTTGGTTACATACACAGGCTCTATTTAAGAAAATGTTCACTGTAAAATTTTTATCTTTGTTTTCAAATCCCTCCATGGTGTCATTCCTCCCTTTGTCCAAAGTCTCTTCCATCCTTACAACCCTTAGATATCTATGGTCCTCCAATTCTGGCCTCTTAATTCTTCCCAAATTTAATATTTCACCTTCATTTGATAAGGTCCTAAGCACTGGAATTGCTTCCATAAAACTCTCCACTTTTAAGCTGGATGATCTTTAAAATCTACTACTTAATGCTTTTTATCATCTGTTCTAATAACTCCTTGATAACACACCTGAGACCTTAAAAATTCTTGTGGACAAAAAGTCAAAGAGTTATACAGCACGGAAAAAGGCCCTTCAGCTCAATTCGTCCATGTCGACCAAGGTGACCACTAAGCTAGTCCCATTTACCAGCATTTGGCCCACATCCCTCTAAATCTTTCCTATCCATGAAGAACCATCCTACCACGAACACTTAAAACTTGAGATGTACCAGCTCTATGTAATCTATTAGTATGTCATGTTCATTAGTCAATGATTGATTTTAAATACTTCTCTCAGACCTCCTCGTAATCTCCTCTGACCAAGAGGAACAACCCCAGCTTCTCCACAGAACTAAAATCCATCCCTGGAATCACTTTGGTAAGTGTCACTTTGACATCTTTCCTAAAGTGGGCCTTCTGAAACTGAAATCAATACACCAGAAGTGGCTGAACCTGTATTTCATAAAGGTTCATCATGACTTCCTTGTTCTTAATTATAAAGCCCAGAACCTTGTCTTCTTTTTTTTAAACCCACCTTCGCAACCTGCTCTGCCATTTTGAAAAGACTATTCACACATACCCCCAGTCTCTGTTCTGGTGCATTTTTTAGTATTGTACCCTCCAGTTTATATGTCTCTTCTCATTCTTCAGACCAAATGAAAAACTCTACATTTCGATGCACTAAATTTCACCTGCCACCTATTCACCCATTCTACCAGCCTATAACTGTCTATTACCATCTTCCTTTCTTTAATATTCACTATGCCTCCAGGTTCTGTGATATCAATAAATTTTTAAATTGTGGCCTGTATACTCATTAAGATCCTTAAAATATACTATGAATTGCGTGGTCCTACTACTAACCCATGGAAACACCACTGTACCATTTTCTGTTAATTAGCCTATTTTCCACCCATTTTATTCCAGGGCCTTCAATCTTAATGAAAAGCCTATTAAGTGGCAGCTTGTCAAATGCCCTTTTGGAATTCTATATATACCATATCAACCACATTTCCCTCAATGACCTTCTCTGTTACTTCATCAAAAAACTGTACTGTCATTTAGATACAATTTGACTTTAACGTAAACATTTTGGGTTTTTCTAATCATTCTACATTTATCCAGGTGACTGGTAATCCAGTCCCTAATTATTATTTCCAATACTATCCCCATCACTGATGTAAACTGAATGGTCTGTGGTTATGGGGTGTATTCAGACATATCTTATGAACAAGGGCGTAAAAATTTGCAGTTTTCCAGTCAGCAAACATGTTGCAGAAATTTTCATTTATGTTTGTGGGTGAAGTCAAAGTTCTGCCTCCTGTACCTTATTTCAAATTAAATCCTGGTGAGCCATAACACTTTTACTTGCAGACCTAGGTCTCTATAATTAAATTCTCATAATTAATTCCATTCATATCTATGGTTCCTCTGTTACTTAATCCTTCTCCACAGCCAGTTTCCCTCTCCCGCACCCTAGACTTTCCATAGCTCTGTGAGGCCTCCTCTCCTGTTGGCAGCTGTCTTCAATTAATCCAGGACATAGCTCTTTAATTTCCTCCTCAAACCCCTAACTTTCCACCTTCCTTTTTTTTAATAAAAGCAAGGTCTTCCAAAAACATATGTATGTGACCAAGCTCTTGTTTACTCAGGCTAATTATCTTGTTATTTGGCTCGATGAACAACTTTGTCAGATGGCACTTGTGTGAAGTGCTTTCAGGGTATTTCAGTGTTAAACATGCTTCCCAAAAAGGTTTGAGCTGTGGGTCAGTATGGTAGCCTACCCTCAACTCTGAGTCAGAAGGCCAGGCTTTTAAATTCCATTCTGAAGACTTCAACGCAATAATTAATACCAATTCTCCAGTGAATTTACCCAAAACTGCAATCATGCACCAGGTCCAATTCACCCATCACCCTTTTCCTTCTTGTATTAGCTTCTGGTGTGGAAACACTTTGATCTTAAAAATTCTCCCTTCCTCTTTTCATAGCACCTCTGCTGCCTGTTTACTTGATCTTTCCCCATCAATCCTCCAATATCTCTGTGGTCCTCTTATTCATTCCCTGTGTTAATCTCTCCATCATCAGCAGCTATGTTTTAGCTGCATGGGTCCTGGATTCTGAAATGTGCTTCTTCAGCCTCAATCTCTCTATAAGCATGAACTTCTACCTTCCTCTATCCCATCTCTCTTACTTTGAGATGCTCCTTAAAAAGGTAGAGGAACTAGTTTCCTCCCATCTCTGAGTCCATAATTTAATCCTTACCCAATTTGGGAGAAACAAGGTTCTGAGCACAGATTATAAACCAAGTGGCTGTTTCTTCCAACTGGAAGGTCTGGAATTTGGAACAAGGTCTCAGGATAAGTGATCAATAATTTAGAAATGAGATAAAGATAAATTTCTTTTTGTGTAGGCTTACAAATCTATTGAATTCTCTGACTCGTGGATGCCAAGTCGCTGTCTACACTCAAGACTGAAATGAATAACACTTTGGAATAAGAGAAAGATGAGATACAGGATCAGTCAATTTAATCATATGATGTAGTGGGGTAAAGAGGTCACATGGTGGACTCCTGCTCTATTTATTAAGTTCTCTGATTTTTAAATTAAGCAGATCATGAGTTCAGCAGAGTATTCATCATGCTTCAAATACAGTAATTATAATAGTAGTGCCTTGCCCATGGAAATACGGACCACATAATGGTAGATTTCTTATCTGCAGCTTTTAATGCCAGTACAAACACAGTAACAACCTCAGAATTTGAAACAAGGAAGGAATTTTAATCCTGTATAACTCACCACGATCTTATTGAATAGTAGAACTGGCTCGAGGGGCATAATACTCTACTCTTATTACCTATGTTATTACACTAGGTCAAAAAGTGAATTTGAAAAGCATTTCTGTCTTGTGTTTTTATGTAGTTTCCAGCTCTGCAACTAACTGCCAAATAAAGAAAAACACTTATTCTGGTACAAATTAGTCCATACCTTTCTGGCTCAGATTAATAAGCAACCTCTTGTTTCAACTGATAGATTTGTACAATCAAAGCAGACAACTAAAGTCACAGGAATCTAGAAGGATGAAGAGTGAGTGAGTGTGTGTGTGTGTGTGTGTGTGTGTGTGTGTGTGTGTGTGTGTGTGTGTGTGTGTGTGTGTGTGTATGCACGAATGCACGTGCACACATTCATCCATTCAACATTATATAATGAAAACACAATGTTTAAAATTTGAATTTTGTGGATTATTTTTACTTTCAATGCGTATTCACCAGATCAGGTAGAGCTATGTAGAAATGAAAATATCTCACAGCTCTTTACGGTACTAATTTTCTGTTGATACTAGACAAAAAAAAAATCAAATTAAGAATTTAGTTTTTTGAAATTACAATTATAAAAAAATGTTTCAAGTACAAAGACAGCCAGAAAAGAAATTGTTCTAATCAATGTCAGATAATGATTTTCACATTATGCTTTAAATTTACATATTTACATACACAGTTCATGTAACAATCCTCAATGCACATTTTACAAGGGAGTGTCTATTTCTTATTTTTAAAGATAGATCAGTTCTTCAATTTCAACTTAAAATTATATAAATAGCCAAAAGTTATTAATAGTAAAAGTTATAAGTAATAATTAGTAAAGGTTAGTAGCAATAGTCATTCCTGTAACTTTGCACAATAACCATTACAACTAATACAAGTAATATGTTTGGGCCATTAATGATTTAAAAAAATGAAAAAATATTCCATGTGCTTTTGTCTGGAAACTGCCATCTAGTGTTTTGAAAACGGATTAATTATATTTGCAGTCATTGTTTGAAGGAGCCAGAGTAGTTCCTTAATTTTTCAGAAACTGAGATTAAAAAGCCCTGCATCGAGGGTAGTATAGATACCCACCACCTTTTTCACCAAATAAAACAAAGCCATTTACTGAGTCACTAATTATTCATTTGAGACACAACTACATTTAAAGAGAATTGTGTGTTTTGGTTTGCAAAAATTTAAGGAGTGATGAGTTGTTCTGCAAGATAGATACATGACTTGATTCAAGTCAAGTTAAAATTTTATCTGTTGTTAAAAATAACTGACAAAGCAATGGTAGAATTTCAATGATGAATTGCTGGCAAATTAGGTTAAAAAAACAAATATTTAGTGATATTAAATAAAAGTTTCCAATTCTGAAATCTTAAAAATGCTAAGCATAGGCGATAAACTATGCTGACTTGTTTCTGAAAATGATACTGGTTTTCCATAACTGAAAATCAATTCACTTTAATGCAACATAAAAATCACAGAAATATCAAACAAAATTTTGAAGTACGGGTTATTTACTGTTTACAATTTTTGCATTCATTTCGAAATACAATATCTGTGCTTTTAAGCTGCCATTCATTCTTGAGTTCTGTCATGTCTTTTACAACAGAACCAGGATAATTCTTTCCCCAGTGTAAATCCACAGTACATTTGTATTAACAGCCATTCTAAAACTGAATGTGACTGCCACAGTTGCTTATCACTAGAGACTTCTCTTAATTCAAAGAAATGTCTAAAAAGCTGCAAAGGTACTCTCACCTTGACAGCAGTTTCACTGCCTTCTGCTTTAAAATCTTCAAATTTCATTACTTCGGCCATAATGAAGCCCTTCTCGAAATCTGTGTGGATCTTGCCAGCAGCCTGAGGTGCCTTCGTCCCTTTCTGTCAGTAGAAGACCAAAGGAAAATTAATTGTTTTTTAGGAAGATGGATTACAGGAGAGATGCATGTCTCTTTGATACAAAATCAGGTTTCAGAGAAACTTTGCTTCATATCACTTGACATGTCACATATACAATCAGCCTTATCCTGATATTGGATACCCATTTAGCAAACCAGGGATAAAGTGTCCTCTGTTATCAATGCAAAACAGCAATTTTTGATACAGATTTTGAAGGTAATATTGATTTTAGATGAAGTAATCTTGTCACCATGAGCCATGCAACATCTCTTCTCATTTAAGGTGTCTGAGGCAATGTTTTGGTTACATGATCTGAAACTGTAATTGAATTTATTGACCCAAAAAGGGCACAAACCACATTTTCAAAAACGTTAGACAGTCTTAGGTTGCTACATTTTCACAGTTCATATTTATATTCAAACAGCAATCAAATATTTTACCTTCTCAAAACTCTTGATTTGGGCTTTTAGACATTACTGATACAAAAGGAGAAAATATGAACCTGCTGACTTATAATCAAATAACTGCATTCAAGTGAAAAACAAATGTAAATATTGCTTAATTACCTAAAATGATGTTTGCTAGATGATTTATAGTTTGTTACATATTGGGAAAACAGAGGAAATATGCTACTTATTCAATTTATGTGTATATAGCATATATTTAATCTGAAGTGATTAATGACTTTATCATGTTAATTATCTACATTCAATGATTAGTGCTGTTTGTACTTAATCTCTGAAAACTGTGATACAAGGTAATATCCAGCACATAAAAGTAAAATGCTAATAATATTCAATGTTCTGTTGATGACCATTTTCTACTCATATCAAAAGACAATGCCATTTCTGTGATAGAGTACTGAAAATATAGCCATCATATATCAGATTTCAGGTTTACACTGGACAATGGGAATGCAATATTAAGTAATTGTTCATACTATAGGACAACTACATTATTTTGGTAAAATGCTATTTTATAAAGTGTCAATAATATCAAAAGCATCATGTAAAGAACTTTGACATATAATAGCAATTTCAAAGCTATTTAGAACAGTATGTTAAATTGTCTGTTTTTTATAATAAAACATAACAAATTTTTTTTATCTACTCATTGATGCTTACTTGACTAAATATCAAATTCACAATTATTAACACAGAGTACATAAGTACAATTGCATCAATAATTATCAATGCAAAATAAATTACCCTGCCCTTCCACACAATTTTTTTTAGATACAAAATTCTGTACTGATAAGATAATGTTGCTTTCATACACATCAAAATTTACAGTCTGGTGGTTTAATTATGTGCTGTTCTTGCTTCAGATCATCTGCTGCTGAAACAAATCATTGAGTCTGACCTTCCTCATTCTTCTCTGTCAACTTGAGTCATCCAAAATTCTGATGACCAAGCCCTAACTTGCACCAAGTCCTGTTCACCCATCACGTCTGTGCTTGCTGACATACATTGCCTTCTGGTAAGTAATAAATAAACTTGAAAATTCTCATCCTAATTTTCAAATCCATATCTCTGTAGTCCCCATGATCTACCAAGATTGGATATGTTGTTCAGTGATAGGCTACTGGAGCAACAATCTTGGGACCTGGCCTGATGATTTTAAGTCATATCATAGCAACAGCAATGGTGATACAAAATTGTCAAAACAAAACTAGTTCACTAATATACTTCAGGGAAGGAAATGAAATAATTGAAAAGTTAGAACAAAGGAGGCTATTCTGCCCATCATAGATGTGCTAGCAAAAAAGATTTACCTAATCTAATCCCACCTTCCAGCAATTGGTCCGTAGCCTTGCTGGTCACAGCTCTTTAAGTACACATCCAAGTATTTTTAAATGTGATGAGAAGTTCCATCTCTACTACATACTGGGTGAAGAAAATTTTCCTCACTAATTCAACCAATTATTTTTGTCTCCTCCACAAAAGGAAAAGGAAAATACATCCTTCGTGTTTACTCTCTCTAAACCACTTCTCCCCTGTCCACCCCCCTACCCATAATTTTATGCATGATAATTGTTTTCCTATAGCCCAAAGAGCCCTAGTTCACTAATATACTTCAGGGAAGGAAATGAAATAATTGAAAAATTAGAACAAAAGGCTATTCTGCCCAACTGCACCTTCCTGCAATCTGAAACTTCCCTCTTCACTGTCAACCATATGGTCAATTCTTGTACCATCTGCAAACCTCTTTCCCCCCCTGTTTGGGCATGGATCATTAAGAGACATTACAAAAAGCAAGGCACTGAACCCTCCTCAAAATAAAATACTAATCATAAAACACCTATCAACTATTTCCTTCTGCATCTGCTACTGAACTAATTTTGGATCCAATTTACCAGTCTCCCTTGGACTTTTAATTTTTTGCCCATCTTGTCAAGTGGCATCTTGTCAAAAGTCTTGCTAAAGTCCATGTAGACTATATCAAAAACATGGACCTCATTGATCTACTTTTTACTTCTGTCCTCAGCCTTACTCCTGACTAAAATAAGATGACCGATTTAAATGCCCTTTAAAATGGTCCAGCAATTTAATCTAGTATGAACGATTAGGGATGGGCATTAAATGCTGACCTTGCCACTACAACTCACATCCTGTGAATGAGTGAGAAGAATGCCTGCAGATTTTAATTCTGGTTTGCTCTTGCCCTAAATTTATTTACTCTACCAAAGCAGTGGAATTTCCTCTTAAGATCTCACTGCTCATTTTCCCTCCTTACGAAAGCCCCTTAGAATATTACTGTTTGCGAAAGCTTTCAGTTATCATCCTTAATGTTTTGTGTGGTTTGGCTTGAATTTCTATCGAGAATGACATGGACATTTTTCTATGTCAAAAGCAATAGATTAATAAAAGTCATTATTATAGTACTGCCAAAGAAAATATTACCAACACCTTCATTTCCTATACTGCCCTTTAATAAGAAATACAAAAGCAGCATTACAACTATCTGACCTCCAAGAATATAAAATCAACACTATATACCTTTGATAAAATATATTGTGAATCTGCTACCAAATGTCCTTCAAAATTACACATTTTGTTAACGGCATTCCCGCTTCCTCAAATTGAATGTTATGGTATTTACTTTCCAGATAGCAGCTGTACAGTAACTCAAAAGCTCACCTCCAAAGGCCAGGACTATGGAAGGTTACCAAATTGACTTTAAAGACAAATACATTCCCCAGTTAATGCTAAATATTTTTTTAAATCATGAAGACAAAAAATATATGGCACTTAAAATGTAATTTAAATTCACCTTTCAGACTTTAAAGTAGATTTTATACTGCCACAATGTGATAGATTATATGGTTAATTTGTAATACTTTATAAATTTTGGACTCCACATTGACACTACTGTGGCAAAACAAACAGAGCAAGCCCAAGGAATTCCTTTTCCTGTGTTTGAAATATCACCCCTCAGCAGCACCGCTTTTGCTGTCTGCATGAGACACACATGGTGATTTAACTGCACCAACAAACGATACTCAGCAGATCAAGCAGCATCTGTTGGGAGGGGGGGCGGCGGGGGAGTAATTTAAATAATGAATTTCAATTTCAATAAAACTACATGCCATATTAACATTTATGTTATTGGTGTTGTTGACCAAAGATCAAATTTTAATTTCTGTGCAACAAAACGACAGTGATCGTCACTTCTGCTTTTTGTTTTAAAAATATAGGTTTACACTGAATTTTGCAAGCCTATATCTAATAGAAATTATTGAGTCACCTCAGGGCTTGGTTGCAGGAATATAAAATTATAATTGCTTATAAAAAGCCAATTGTTTACTTATGAGGGGTAAAACAGCAAAGAAATCTGCAGATTTTCTAATGTGCCCAATTCCCTTAAGTTATTCAGCATAATTTAAAACATCCATGTCCATAAGATATAGGAGCAGCATTGAGCCATTCAGCCCATCGAGTCTGCTCCACCATTCAATCATGATTTTTTTCATCCTCATTCTCCCCGTAACCCTTAACTCCCTTACCAATCAAGAACCTATCAATCTCTGCCTTAAGTACACCCAATGGCTTGGCCTTCACAGTCCTCTGTGGCAACGAATTCCACAGATTCACCACCCACTGGTTGAAGAAATTCCTCCTCATTTCAGTTTAAAGGGACATCCCTTTATTCTGAGGCTGTGCCTTGGATCCTAGGCTCTCCTACTAATGGAAACATCCTTTCCACATCCACTCTATCCAGGCCTTTCAGCATCCAGTAGGTTTCAATGATCTCCCCTTAATGAAAATGTGTTAACTTCATCCTATTTTATCATATACTTCCAAATACTCCAAAATTTCAACCTTAATAATGGACTCTAAATCTTACCAGCCTATAATTTTCTGTCTTTTGCCTCTCTCCCTTCTTAAACAGTGGTGTTACATTTGCGATTTTCCAGTCCTCTGGAACCCTCTCTGACTCTAGTGATTCTCTTGAAAGGTCACTACACCTCATGAGATTCCCCCACCCTGCCCCCCCATCCTTCTGAACTCCAAGTACAGGCCCAGAGACATCAAATGCTCCTCAATTGTTTAGCCTTTCATTGCTGGGATCATTCTTGTGAACCTCCTCTGGACCCTCTCCAAGCACATTCTTCCTTAGATACGGGGCCCAAAATTGCTCACAGTATTCTAAATGTGGTCTGACCAATGTCTTAGAACATCTTAGCAGTACATCAGTACTTTTATATTCTAGTCCTTTCGAAAAGAATGCGAATATTGCA
Source organism: Pristis pectinata (assembly GCF_009764475.1). Classification (NCBI taxonomy): domain Eukaryota; kingdom Metazoa; phylum Chordata; class Chondrichthyes; order Rhinopristiformes; family Pristidae; genus Pristis; species Pristis pectinata. The sequence goes on from NC_067405.1 coordinate 45,931,269, forward strand.
TTTGCCTTCTTCATTACCAACTCAACCTGCAAGTTAACCTTGAGGGAACCCTGAATTAGGACTCCCAAGTCCCTTTGCACCTTAGATTTTTGAATTTTCTCCCCATTTAGAAAATAGTCTACACCTTTATTCTTCCTACCAAAGTGCATAACCCCACACTTCCCTAAACTGTATTCCATCTGCCTCTTCTTTGCCCACTCTCCCAACCTATCCACGTCTTTCAGCAGACTCCCTGCCTCTGACACTACCTGCTCCTCCACTTGTTATGGTCTGCAAACTTGGCCACAATGCCATCAGTTCCTTCATCCAGATCATTAATGTTTAAAGTGAAAAGTTGCAGTCCCAACACTGACCCCTGCTGAATTCCATTAGTCACCATCAGCCATCCTGGAAAGGACCCCACTCTGACTTCTGCCAGTCAGCCAATCTTCTATCCATACTAGTACCTTGCCTCTAACACCATGGGCTCTCATCTTGTTTAGCAGCTTTGTGTGCGGCACCTTGTCAAAGGCCTTCTGAAAATCCAAGTAAATAACATCCACCGACTCTCCTTTGTCTAACCTGCTTGTTACCTCCTCAAAGAATTCTAACAGATTTGTCTGGCAAGATCTCCCCTTAACAAAACCGTGCTGACTTCATCCTGTTTTATCATATACTTCCAAGTACTCCAAAATTTCATCCTTTATAATGGACTCTAAAATCTTACCAACCACTGAGCTCAGGCTAACTGGCCTATAATTTTCTGTCTTTTGTCTCCCTCCTTCCTTAAACAGCGGTGTCACATTTGCGATTTTCCAGTGCTCTGGGACCCTCCCTGACTCTAATGACTCTTGGAAGATCACTACTAATGCCTCCACAATCTCTTCAGCTACCTCTTTCAGAACTCTGGGCTATAGTCCATCTGGTGCAGGTGATTTATCCACCTTCAGGTCTTTCAACTTCCCCAGCATCTTCTCCTTAAAAAGCGTAATAATATCATAAAATTTAAAAACATTTGTATCCACAGTGACCGCAGAAAGTTTTCAAAAATAATTAATTTTTTTTGTCATTTAAGAAGTGAAAAACCAAAGCAACTAAGTTTGAAAGTAAAATGTTTGCAGCAACTTAGCAGCAAACAACTCAAATATCTTACTTTTGAATATGGTTAATTATACTGTATATAAAACCAATTATTGGGATTAACTTCATACTCATTACTGGTAGAAAAACTATCAATTTGACACTCTTAAATACACTTTAATTAGTACAGTAAATCTAAATGTGAAACAAATTGCACACAAATTGAGATTTAGACAGATTAGGCTAGAATGCGCTGCTGCCCAGCTGGCAGATCTGTAGGGATCCACTTACTAGCTGCAGTATTCATGGCAGTGCCTTCCAACTTGCATGACTGTGCATTGCAGCTTGGAAGTCAAGAATGTGTTGGAGGTGAAATGCATGGGCACCTAATCTCTTGTACTGCTCCTGGACTCACCATTGTGTCTGGGACATTCTGTTGAACCAAGGAGTCAGATATACCTTATATCTGGACCCTCAGCTTTCTGTTAATCATAGCTGGTCATCTAACATAGCTCCATTTTCTTGGAAATCAAAAAAAAATACAGATATCGTAAATCAAAAATAAAAACAGAAAATGCTGGAAATACTCAACAGGTCAAGCCAAATCTGTGTGAAGAGAAACAGGTTTAATGTTCAGGTCAAAGACCCTTCATCACAGCCAAAGCATCTTCGACCTGAAATGTTAACTCTTTCTCTTTCCACAGATGTAGCCTGACCTGCTGAGTAATTCCAGCATTTTCTATTTCCACTTACTTGATCTTCATTTATGTTTATGTTCAATATTTTCTTTATCTCAATGTATATTTACATTTTTAATTAGTAGCAAGTTCATGTGGTTATAGATAAATCAGTGCAGTTTTTTAAAAAATAATTTGTAGTTTGTTAATTTTTTCTGCCCCAATGGTCTTCAAATATCTCTGATCATCAGAGACATTTGGAAACAGTGAAAAGGCCCCCTGAAAATCATTAGTACCACAATGGCCATGGTGTCAATGCCGGATGCACATTGGGAACTTGTGCAGCACAAAGGTAACACACCCTTGGGGCTAGTGTCTGTGGCATTTATAAAGTGCAAGCGAGGATCAGTCCAATGTATAAAAGTGATTGGGTATTGCATCTGGCAACATCTTGAACTACCATAAATGTTGGTAAGAACTCAACTGCATCATGCTTACTGTATGAAGCCATAAGAAAGTAGTTTAAAAATGGTAAATTCAAGAAAGTATTCCTGAGTAATACCCAATAAAACACTCTGCTTATCAATCAGAGATTATATTAATACCATCTCTTATTTTAAAACAAATCCACATTAGTGAAGTAAAGCAACAGAAGCAGCCACACACAACCCAAACAAACTTAGCAAATACCAGATGAAAAGCAACATCAATTTCACTGGGGACAAACCCAGTCACACAGATTAAGCAAGCACAATACTGAGGTGCCTTATCTCTGACCACAGGAGGAGGGAAGATAGATTCTGCAGGATGAAGAAATTCATACTATGTAATAGGCAGAATCAATTGCTACCTGCCTCAATCAATGCACCCCACTTTCACTGTTCAACAGCTCACAAATAATTAAAGTTAACACGAACAAAACCTCATCCATAATGACTAGCTAACCACTGCCATGACAAGCTTAAAAGTCAGTGATATCAATCTGAATTCAACAGTGTGGAACTGTGTGTGGCTGACAACAAGACTATGAAACATACCTTTATGGTCCATGCTCGCACTTCATCTGGGCCTGCAGTAAAAAAATATTCGAGCTGAAGAGATGAGAATCCAGTCTTGATGATCTTGGCCAAAGCACTTAAATCACAAACAGATCTTTTTTTAAATTCTATTCAATATATTTCAGTGCAAATATTTTTAAAAATCCTATGTAGATATTTTGGAAATTTGCAATAGAATGATGTTACCTCAAAAACATCAAATGGCAAAATATATTTTATAATGCTCTATCCCCCAATTATTAGACCTTTTCGCAAAGGTAAATATTTCCTATAATAATATTGAGAATAAACATATGAAACACAATGAAAAGCCTAAATCAAAGATTATCCTGAGAACATGCTATCCATGGCCTGTCAGAAACCTCCCAAAAGCTTCAACAAGATTATAAACCATCACAGTGTTTCAAAAAAAAAGCTTATACATTAAAAGTTGAGCATAATATCCCCAAAAAATATTTGAGTAATAAAATGTGCAATGTTACAATCTTAGTTCAACGTCTTAAATAACATGTTATTACAATCTTTGCTATTTTCTCAGAACTCTAATGTACCCATTATGGACCTTTTTCCAGACTCCTACTATTGTCAATTTGCACCACAGCATTTCGTATGATAACCTGTCCGCAGACACCCTGGTGGAAAGCTGCCCATTTGACTATCTTTAGAGCTACATCTTGCTGATCCAGGAGGGCTTTTATAGCGATGCTGAACACTCCATGGAGCCCAACAACCCTATGTAATCTTTCAGCTCTTGCACTAGTGCACCATCTCTGCTCCTGATATTCCAGGCAGCACCAATTTGTGTCACTGCAGTTGGATTGCTGAAATGGCAGGAGGCAAAAGCGATCCCCTAGAAGACCCATTCGAGTTGCCCAAAGTTGTCACCACCAAATGATAGCCAGCATGAGCCAGACTGTACCATGAGGGGAGTACTGGCTTGAAGGAATAGAGGTGAGGAAGTAGAGTGTTCTCAAGAATTTTTTAAGAGGAAAGAATCAGAAGATTATTGTATGACCCAAATGGGATGGGATAGAAAATGTAGTGCATACTGAATGCTTTGGTTCATTCTGATGCAGTGACTGACAAAAATGACAATCCAGTGTGATGGTCATTCTTAATCTCCCAACCCAGAGGAAGCTGCTGTCAGCACTGGGTTGGAAAAAACCTGAGACAATGAACTCAGCCCTTCAGCACACTGCTTCCCTCCAAGTAGTTATATGTCAGATGACAACAATCAGTGTTGGGGAAGAAGAGGGTTTATCTGCTAGGTTAGAATCTCACCAGCTGCCAAGGTGATTTGGGTTAGAGCTGGCTACATGGTCAGCAAAACTGTGCACCACTGATCATTTGGGGCTGGCCTTTTGCTGGAAGAATACATCTGGGGGCACAAAGGGAAGAAAAGGGATGTTCACAATAGCATTCAGGCAATTTGCTGTTCATTACATGATCAGCTCTAATACTGCAAACCAGCAAAAAGGAGATTTTGCTTTTAAATAGTCAGGGCTCAAATATGGTGCAAAATTTTCCCCATAACTACTGAAAGTTGACTCTAAGCTGAAATGCCGGATTTAGATTTTTAAAAAATTACTAAATATTCTCCAGCTTCTGCTCAGTTTTGTAGAATCAGAGGCTATCTGCACAAAGGGAGATGAAATGATGAACAAATTTAAAGGATAACTAAATCAATGGAATATCAGTAATCTGGGGCCTGTTTGTGGAAAATATTTTGGAATTTAGGTTATACAGTGGGTTATGTTTAGTAGACGTCCAGTTGGGAAATAAGCAAGCAACCTCAACCTATTAACAATGAATAATGGTCACAAAGACCAGGATTATGAGTAGCAATGATTCAAATGAACCTTAGGAAATTAGAACAAGTATTTCTACTGCTGCTCCATTTAAAGTCCATTCAGAGCAAATTAACTAATTTATCTACTTTATCCCATCACAAACACTGAAAACTTAAAATACTTAATTGAATTTCAAAATACATATCAAAAACAACTCCTATTCTTCATTTAACTAAATTTATAAACCAAAACAAAACTTTACAAAATGCCTAATAACCTTTGTGTTTTGTTTTCTTCCAGGTATTTTGTTTTTTCTTCTTCATTCATCTCCTGTAACTTGAGCTCCATTGCTCCACTGAAAGGTATGACCAGTGCTCTCGGGTCATGCTTGTCTACCCACTCTTTAATTTTTATCAACCTGTACACAAAAGTTGCAAAACATTGTTAGGCACTGTGTGCATCATTGTGCAACATTCATTATCCAGTAGCACATACTGTACCTTTACAGAAACCATTTGTATTTTTTAAAATGCCATTTTTCTGTACAGATCTTGCAAGGTCAAGATATGCTCAACTAATGATTACATTAAGAATCCAAAATACCAGAACAAGGTTGCACTAATCTTTTCCTTGATCTCTGGGAGCAAAACGTAAATTAGACTCAGGAGTTACATGCAAGTTTAAAAATACAACAAAGCATTTAAAACAAAAGCTATCATCATTGAAGCTGGTCCAGAAGGTTAAAGCACATGGGATCCAAGGTGTGTTGGCAAACTGGATCCAAGCTTATCTTGGTGACAGAAGGTAGAGAGTATTGGTGGAAGGTTGATTTTCTGACTTGAATCGAACTTTACAAAATGCACAATATGCCAGGTGCAGCCTAATCAACTATTTGTCCAGCTGCAATATGATGTGCCAACTCCTCAGGGATCAGTGCTGGGACCGTTCAATTTTATTATTTTATTGTGTGTGTGTGTGTGTGTGTGTGTGTGTGTGTGTGTGTGTGTGTGTGTGTGTGTGTGTGTGTGTGTGTGTGACTTAAATGAGTATGTAGGTGGTTTGATTTTTACATTGTGGTTAATACAAAAACTAATAATAATATAGATTTCCAGATTAAAAATGTGAGAGTGGGGTGAAGTAGTAGTAAATTATCTGAACGCAAAAGGGACAGGTAAGGAGGTTTGCTAATCTCAACAGAAGCAAATTGTGCAGAGTTTATTCAAAATGTTAATTCTTAACAAAGCAGCAGGAGGCAAGAACAATTATGAGATTAAACACACACCCATTCAATGCAGCTTTGGACTGATCCCAAGAAATTAAATGCAATCAATTTCCAACGTTTTGTTTCTATGAGCTGGAACGTCACAGCAAAAGGACATTTCATGAGTAAACTACTTTTCTTATGTTACTATGAACATATGAGAGAAAAAAATAGCACTTAATAACTCTACCTAGCTGTTCACAGGACTTTAGCAGGACTTGAAAATCAATCAAGATACTTGTTTATCTTTCAGACAATTTTGCTGATGCAATGCCCATAGAACCATACAGCACAATACAGGCCCTTATATATTTAATTTTTGAGTCTCTCTGAAGGCCACTACACACCACAATAAATGCAGATTTTCACTAGTGAATAATGACGGGCAGCAGTAGAATGATGACTAATTTGTGCCAGAAGCTGCCCTGCCCAATGTTTTTAAACTAGTTCTAAAGATCGTGGAAACTCAATTTGGACTGAATATAATGTGACCTTTTACCCACTGCACTAATCCAGGAAACAATACTCCAAAGCAAAACTCCACAACTGGTCATAAACTTTACCTCATCATTTAAAGTTTTTTTTAGAATACAAAAGTAACAAAAGATGCTTTGTTACTTTTGATTACATGGCCTTTGTCTTCTAATATTTTAGAAAGCATATTCCTTCAAAAGTGCTAGAAGCAAACCTATCAACTAAATTTCAGTGTACACATATAAAAAAATGAATTTTCAAAGTAAAAGAATGCCTTTGTGTTATGTGGAGTCTAAAAATGTAACTATAATTATAATGTGCATGTATACAAGTGAGCAAAAGAGGAATATGTAAAGCCAATAAAGTAAGAAAGAAAAACATAAATACAAAGATGAATAAGTTTATGTAGAGATCTGACTTGGGCTAGAAATCTTGTATTTTTGGTGGCAGTCTGCAACTTACTGAAAATCATCAGCCCATCATATCCATGCAAACCAAACCAAAAGTTGTGCAGCTCAATATCATTTCCCAGGTTTTAAGCTTGAAGCCTTGTAGTACTTCAAGGGGACATGCAAGTAATTCTTGAAATGTGTTAAGGATTTTTGCCTCTACCACACTTTCAATTGGTAGATCCATCCTATCTGCGTAGACCACAACATTTTATACAGAGTGAAAAGAAAAAAAACATGGTATAGTCCAGAGGACTGCTCTTCAAAATACAACCTCCTGGAAAGCGACCTTGCATATAGAAATTTGGACTGGTGAGTGAATTTTGTTGCAATTCGTCTCCTACCATACATGAGTAAATGAGTGAATAATGCCACTACCATCAAAGCATCAAAGGCTGCTTGTGGTACTCAACAGGTAAAACCAAAAGTTAGGGAAACTCTGATAGTCTTAGGTAAGATCCAAAGTTTTTTTTAAAGAAAGATGCTTGTTTAATTATTTTAAAGCTTATTGAACCTTCTGTTGAAAATTATTTTAAAACTGCATTCGTTTACAAATTTAGTGATTACTACAGTTGTTTCTATACTATTTTAGATTATTTCTGCAGACAGAAAATTGGAACCTCATGAGAATTCCTCCATATTATGAGAGGGAAAAAACTAGAGGAAGTGATAATCAATTTTGTCAAAATTATAGAATTCTGAGCAGCAAAGGAAATGTAAATGAGTTTAAAGTTTCAATTTTATAACAATTATATCTGGATTTGGGGGATGCTTTGGTAATGTGGAAAAGTAGAGATGTTCATATCGAAGGAATAGAAAGCAACAGCATTTTCAGTGATTTGCAAGGAGGAAGGGCAGGACAAGGAACAAGATGATTAAATAAATTTAAAACAATGCAGGAGAAAAAAGAGCTATAAGGTTGTGGAAGGCACTAAATGCAGCAAATTAGTGATTGAAGCAAAGACTTTGGCAAGTTTTCAAGAAACACAGATAAAGGGCTTTGGGAATAGAGCGAGCATATGCAATGAGTACTACTGCAGATATGCAAAATAAGTGCCAGCACAAACTGACTGGACTTAATAAACTTATTCAGTTCGCCAACAATTCTAATAAAGGGATATTGACCTGAAATGTTAACTCTGTTTCTCTCTCCAGAGAATGCTGCCTGACCTGCTGAGTATTTCCAGCACTTTCCATTCTTATTTCAGCCTTCCAACACCAGCAGTTTTAGATTTTCAATTGTTCTTCAGTTCTATGGAAAAAGATGAGCTATCAGGAAGACCACCATATTAATGTCAGGCTGCACAACTCACAATGAGGCTTCTTGTCTCTTGATCACCAAAAACTATGCTTCCCATCCTTACAGATACAACATACTACATTACTGTAACCTCTGAAGAGTTTGCAATAATTGAATAATGCCATAGTTATTCTGGAGGCACAATACAGCGGAAGTTGTTAGTTGATAAAGATGCAATCTCATTGCCAAATGACTCCAGGAATTGGTGTTTCCATTGGCCAAAAAATCCGTAAATTTGCAAATATTAAAGGTTTTTTGTTACATTATGAAGGGCTCCCTTTGGAGATGGCTTGTTATTACTTTGTGCAAGAATTCCTGGATGTTGCTCCAAATTACTTTGCACGTATCTCATAATAGAAAAATAATCTCAGCCTCAATATGGAAGAATGACAGTAGACCAAGTAGATACCTGTTGCAGCTTTTCTTTGTTCTTTTTGAACTTTGGGATGACACAGTGGTAGAAGCTAGTAGAGCTGCAGCTCACAGCTCCAGTGACCTGGATTCAATCTGGACCTGTTGTGTTGTTTGTGTGGAATTTGCAAATTCTTCCAGTGACCACGTGGGTTTCCTCCCACATGGGTGATGGGTTAATCAGCTACTGTAAATTACCCTTAGTGCATGAGTGAGTAGTAGAATGTGGGGGTAGTTGATGGGAATATGAGGAGAATTAAATAGGATTTATGTAAATGGGTGCTTGATGGCCAGTGCAAATTCCGTCAGCTAAACAACCATTTATGACTCAGAAAAATATATTCAACTGACAAAGTGAGAGAAAATGGCAAAGCAAAAAGTGAAAGGAAGGATTCAAGTCTGAGTGACCAGGGCACAGAAGACAAGAGTGGGGAGGGAGATGTGGCAGAAAGACAATGACGGAGTACATGGTGGAAGGGCAAAAATGGGAAGGCAGAGAAGGCAAAGAGATTTGTAAAAGTGAGCAGGAAAATAGGGAAAAGGGGACGGTGATAGCAAAAACCAAAGGAAACAGAAGTGAGCCAGAGCCAACAGGGAGATATGGAGTTGGATGTGATGGTTAGGAACAAACAGGGAGGGTGGTAGAAGAGCAGGTCAAAGAGAAAAATTCCATCTCAAATCCAAATGATATCTTTTCTTTCAAAAGAAAATTCAATTTTGAAAACATTAATTACTTACTGTACCTGTATCAATAGGTGGTAATATGGCTGACATTTATAATGCTTTAAAAAAAAGTAACATCACTGTCAAACCCAGAAAAGGAAATGAGTTTTCACTTTTAAAGTCAGCATTATTTCAGCATACAACTCCACTACAATTCCACAAGGTGGCAGTGAATAATACATGTCAATGTTTATACAATATCCCTCAACAGCAACAACATTGCCGGATCTCAAAAATGAGTACCAGTTCAGAAAACTAAGTGTGGGCTCCTAACTTAATTCCCTAGTGAGGTAACTCTTGCTATCCTGTTCCACTACTGCAGCCAGTTTGCACTTACTATCATGTGCTTTATGGGCTTAGCACATTCCCTCATTGAGAGATAAGTTAAGCTTCAGCCAGTCTAACTGTGAAGGAGCTTTTGAGTCATCTTCAAAATATCAGAATTCCATAAATGCAGAAGGAGTTCCAATTCTATGTAAAGATGGGTGTGAGAAAGCAGGAACTAGGAGAGCATGATGATGGGGACAGGGAGTGGAGAAAGAAATGCTGAAGGGTAGTAGAGTTGGTGGAGCGCACTGGCAAACAGGAGGAGATGGGATTGCAGATGTGGACTCTTGATGTTGGGAGAGAGAATACAGAGGAAAGAGCCAGGCACACAAGACGGAAAGTGCTGCACATAGATGTTTACATAAAAGTTAACCAACCATTCGTTCTGTCACCTCAAAGTGACAAAGCAATAGGTATATAATAATAATCTGAAGGAAAAAAAATCCTCTCAGAATAAAACAAATCATTGAACTCAACCACCAAAGTGCTGGAAACAAATCATAGAATAATACAATAAAATATAATTGGACCTATTCATTGCCTGTACATTAGTGATCCTAGTAATATGACAATAGCTATCACCCAGATTGTTGCAGAGGAACTATTCTGTCTCAATGCAAGCAACTCCAATGGAGATCTGCTATAAATAAATTACAATTAAGGCACTTATAGTTTACACAAAAAAAAACAGAATGCAGCTTGATTCCCAAAACATTAACAGTTTAACGCCATGTCATGAAAATGCAATTCAACTAATTCTGGCTATAACAGACTACTGGTTCTATTGTTAATTACACCATCTTTATAAAACAATACTTTAACTAACACCATGATTACACTTTACCTGCAATACCATGAACAGTTCTGAGCACATCTGAGAAAATATGTAATAATCTTAGAGAAAGTGCAAATTTGCTAGTGATACCTGGACTTCAAGAATTAAATTAACAACAGAACTGAAATAAACAAGGGTTACATACCCAAAGATTACAAAATTAAAAACAGAAAATGCTAGAAGTACTCAGGAGGTGAGGCAACATCAATGGAAAGAAAAACAGTATCAATATTTCAGATTGAGAACAGCATTTTCTGTTTTCGTATTAAGAGACGGCATTCGTTAGCTATTTGCTGTTAATTCAAAATCCAAGCATTTATAACCAACTATTTTCCAGTTCTGATGGAAGATCATTTGCTTTGTAAGTTTTAATTTGGCTTCTCTAATTACAAAAACTTCAGATGCCTAGCAGCCATTGTGATTTTTGTCCAAAAAAAAAGGGTTTTGTTATCTAGAGGGCTATGTTGCCAATCCAGAAACACGAGTTAAAATCTCACCATGGATGCTGGAGGATTTAAATTCAATCAATAAAATATTGCTCCAAATGTAACTCTAGATCCACAACAATGTTACAGATTTTAAACAGCCCCTGAAATGGTTTAGCAAGTCACTCAGTCATATCAAGCAGAATAAAACTGCATGGACCACCCAGCATCAAACTTGGCACTCAGACAAGGAAAAATTGCTCTTTTGAGGATCCTCAAAGTTGACTCCTAACCTCAAAGTCTCATAGCATTGGGTCAAATCTAGGCATGGAATCCTCTTCTTGATTATCACCAACTATCCTCCCTCAGCTACTGAATTAATACTCTTCCTTAACTATACTTGGAACCAGCACAGAGTAACAAGGGCACAGAATATTCTGTGGGTTGGATACTACAATACCCATCAACAAGAGTTGCTCAGTTACTCCGTTACTCCAGAAAAACATCTTCTGGTCTGGGTCTGCATCAGGTGGGTTATCATTGTGTAACCATAACAATTAACCCAGGACACTATGCTGATTCAATCAATACAGAAAAGTATGCCAGCACTAGATAAGGCCTATCTAAAAATGCAATGCCAATCTGGCAAAGATACAACACACACTAGGTGGCAAAAACAGCCTGCAATAGACAAAGGTAAACAATCAATCAGATCATATCAAAAGGTCAGGTGTTTGCTCTCCCAAAGTTGCACAGGAAATGCAGTATCTGTCCTTTCACCTCCTGTCTTCCCACCATCCAGGGATCCAAACAGTCCTCCCGGGTAAGGGAACGATTCTCTGTACTTCTTCATATCTAGTGTATTCCATTTGGTGTTCATAATGTGGTCTCCTCTACACTGGAGAAACCACATGCAGATTGGATGCCCAGCTTGTGAAGCATCTGAATTCAATTCACAGGTGCAACCAAACCTTCCTGTTGCTTGTTACTTTAATTCTCCATCCTACTCTCAATCTGACTTGTCTGTAGCCTCCTGCACTGTTATAATAAGGTCTAAAATAAGTTTAAGGAACTCTACTACACCATCCATCTGGGCAAGCTGCTGCCTTCTGGACTTTATCTCGAATTCTATAATTTTAGGTAATTTGCTTTCTCTGTCTACATCACAATGGACTATTTCTGCTCTAAGTCATCCATCTGTGGTAGTGATTCAGTTCTTTTTCCCTATCTATTAGGACAGCCTGACCTACTGGGCATATCCTACAGCCTTACATTTTGCAACTTGTTATGCTACTTCATTTATATTCTCACTCTCTAACTGCCAACATTAACCCATCGACTGGATTAATCCCAATGGCAACCATGGCCTCAGCATTTCAGGGATATCCCCTTTGACCTTCCCATTCCCCTTTCACCTTAACTGCCATCGAAACTAACCTGTTTTCTCTCTTTCTCAGTTCTGAAAAAGGGTCTTCAACCTGTAACATGTTGTCTGACCTGCTGAGTGTTCCCAACATTTTGTGTTTTATTTCAGCAAAGGCATTCCTTCCTTTATAACATCACAGGTGGATCCAAAACCCAAAGCTCCCTACCCAACAGTATCGGGAAACTGTCTTCCCCACAGAAATGCAGTTGTTCAAAATAAAAGTGGCTCAACACCACCTTCTCAAGGGCAATTCAGACTAGGCAATAAATACTGGTCTTACGCACACTATAAAATGTATTTTAAAAATCCCAGGTTCTGATTCACATAAAATCAGCAATGTTTAAACGTCTTTTTATTTGAAGAAGCAATGAAATTTACTGGACTTCAGTAAGGCATTTGACAAAGTCCCACATGGCAGGCTGGTCCAGAAGGTTGAGGCACATGGGATCCAAGGCAACCTGGTTAACTGGATCCAAAATTGTTTTGGTGTTATGAGGCAGGTTATGATAGAAGGATACCTTTTTGATTGGAAGTCAGTGACCAGTGGTGTACCCCAGGGATCGTACTAGGACCCCTGTTGTATATGATACATATTAATGACTTAGATGTGAACATAGGAGTATGATTAGTAAGCTTGCAGATGACACCAAAGTTGGTGGTATTGTGGATAGCGAGGAAGTTTGTCTAAGACTACAGCAGGATAGATACCAGATGGAAAATTGTGTGAAGCATTGGTAGTAAATGGTGGGGTGCTAAAAGATGTTGATGAACAAAGAGACCATGAAGTTCAAGTCCATAATTCCTAGTTATTGGTTTATTATTGTCACTTGTACCAAGGTACAGTGAAAAGCTTGACTTACAAACCGATCGTACAGGTCAATTCATTACACAGTGCAGTTACGTTGAGTTAGTACAGAGTGCATTGATGTAGTCCAGGTAAAAACAATAACAGTACAGAGTAAAGTGTCACAGCTACAGAGAAAGTGCAGTGCAACAAGGTGCAAGGTCACTACAAGGTAGATCGTGAGGTCATAGTCCATCTCATTGTATAAGGGAACCGTTCAATAGTCTTATCACAGTGGGGTAGAAGCTGTCCTTAAGTCTGGTGGTACGTGCCCTCAGGCTCCTGTATCTTCTACCCGATGGAAGAGGAGAGAAGAGAGAATGACCCAGATGGGTGGGGTCTTTGATTACGCTGGCTGCTACACCAAGACGAGAGGTAAAGACAGAGTCCAAGGAGGGGAGGCCGGTGTCTGTGATGCGCTGGGCTGTGTCCACAACTCTGCAGTTTCTTGCGGTCCTGGGCAAAGCAGTTGCTGTACCAAGCCGTGATACATCTAGATAGGATGCTTTCTATGGTGCATCGGTAAAAGTTGGTGAGAGTCAAAGGGGACAACCCAAATTTCTTTAGCCTCCTGAAGAAGTAGAGGCACTGGTGAGCTTTCTTGGCCGTGGCATCTACGTGATTTGACCAGGACAGGCTGTTGGTTATGTTCACTCCCAGGAACTTGAAGCTCTCAACTGTCTCAACCTCAGCACCATTGATGTAGACAGGTGCATGCACACCGCCCCCTTTCCTGAAGTCAATGACCAGCTCTTTTATTTTGTTGACATTGAGGGAAAGGTTGTTGTCATGACACCATTCCACTAAGCTCTCTATCTCCTTCCTGTACTCTGACTCATCGCTGTTTGAGATACGGCCTACAACGGTGGTATCATCTGCAAACTTGTAAATGGAGTTAGAGCACAATCTGGCCACACAGTCATGAGTGTATAGGGAGTAGAGGGCTGAGCTCGCAGCCTTGTGGGGCACCAGTGTTGAGAATAATCGTGCGGGAGGTATTGCTGCCAATCCTCACTGATTGCGGTCTGTTGGCTAGAAAGTCAAGGATCCAGTTACAGAGGGAGGTGTTGAGTCCTAGGTCTCGGAGTTTGGTGACAAGCTTGCTTGGAATTATTGTATTGAAGGCAGAGCTGTAGTCAATAAGCAATAGTGTAATGTATGTATCTTTACTGTCCAGATGCTCCAGAGGTGAGTGTAGGGCCAGGTAGATGGCATCCGCTGTAGACCTGTTTCAGCAACAGGCGAATTGCAATGGGTCCAGGTTGTCTGGTAGGCTGGAGTTGATGCGTGCCATGACCAACCTCTCAAAGCACTTCATGATGGTGGATGTCAGAGCCACTGGTCAGTAGTAATTGAGGCATGTTACCTTGCTTTTCTTTGGTACTGGGATGATAGTGGTCTTCTTAAGACAGGAGGGAACCTGAGATTGAAGAAAGGAGAGGTTGAATATGTCCGCAAATACTTCTGCCAGCTGATCAGCACAAGGTCTGAGCACGCGGCCCGGGACACCATCTGGGCCAGGTGCTTTCCTCGTGTTCACTCTCCGGAAGACTGATCTTATGTCCTCCACTGTAACCGCAGGTTCAGCTGCGTTGGTGGCTGTCAGGGTGGATGGTGACAATCCACTTCCCTTTTGTTCAAAACGTGCATAGAATGCGTTAAGTTCATCAGGAAGGGATGCGCTGTTGTTAAGCTATGCAGCCCGACTTTGTCTTGTAGCCTGTTATGGCATGCAAGCCCTGCCATAACTGGCGGCTGGTCAGGGACTCTATTTTGAGTTGGTATTGCCTCTTGGCATCCCTGATAGCTTTTTGAAGGTCATACCTCGATTTCTTGTACCGATCAGGATCACCAGATTTGTGTGCAGCAGTCTTCTCCTTCAGTAGGGAGTGGATCTCCCGGTTCATCCATGGTTTCCTGTTTGGGAACACCTGTATTGCCTTCTTTGGTACACAGTCCTCCACACACTTGCTGATAAAGTCCGTGATGGTGGTGACATACTCATCAAGGCTGGCAGCTGAGTCTTTGAACATGGACCAGTCCACTGTCTCAAAGCAGTCACGTAGGAGCTCATCTGCTTCCTCAGACCAGCACTGCACGACTCTCCGTACCAGATCCTCCCGTTTCAGTTTCTGTTTGTATGCAGGGAGAAGGAGCACAGCCTAGTAGTCTGATTTCCCAAAGTGAGGACAAGGGGTGGCTCGGAAGGTATCTTTGATGGTTGTATAGCAGTGGTCAAGGGTGTTGGCACCCCTGGTGGAGCAGGAGATGTGCTGATAGTATCTTGGTAACACACTCTTGAGGTTGGCCTGATTGAAGTCCCCTACGATGATGAAGAGGGCCTCAGGGTATCCTTTCTCAAGGTTGTTGACCATGGAGTAGTAGCAACATGGGTAGATAGGGTAGTAAAGGCAGCATGTGACATGCTTTTCTTCATATGTCATGGCATAGAATATAAAAGTTGTAACGTTATATTGCAATTTTACAACACCAGTTAGACTGCACTTTGTGCTTGAGATAGTGCAGAGGAGACTAACCGTGATGCTGCCTTGTTTGGAGGACTTTAATAATGAGGAGATATTGAATAGACTGGGCTTGTTTTCCTGGAAGCAATGGACGCTAAGGAGATTTCTGATATTAGGGGCATAGATAGGGTAGATAATCTGAATCTTTTTCTCATAGTAAGGGTATCAACAACAAAAGGACACAGGTTTAAGGCAAGAGGAAAGAGTTTTAAAGGGGAAAGGATGGGAAAGGTTTTTGAGAGTAGTTGATATCTGGAACTCGCTGCTAGAGGTGATGGTGGAATCAGATACAATCACTATATTTAAGGGGACATTTAGATAGGCACTTGAATAAGTAAGGCATAAAAGGATACCGACCTAATGCGGGCAAATGAGATTAGTGTAGATGGCAAAAAAAGTTGGCATGGATGTGACAGTCCGAAGGGCACGTTTTTGTGCTGTACAACTCTACGACTCCATAAAAGCAATATATAACCTAGTGTAAACATCTTTTTCCCCTAAAAAAGTGACAATCCAATATCAAAGTTCATACGTAATACAAATTTTCCAAATCATAGCTTTGTTTTAAAATTTACTTTTATTAGTGAGCAACCTTGCAGTGTGATATTTAAAACCATGATTTTTGACACAGGAAGAGAATACTGACCACCACTTTGGGCCAGAATACAAATTTTGTATAAAGCTATCCTATACTTTTAAGAGTTATGATCCTTCATTACTGCAAAGAATCAAGTTCCTTAGGACTTTCATTTTATTTTTGTGCAAACATAAATTTACAGAATCAGTTTCTTCCTACAAATAAGACCTTGATCAATAAACATATTATTTCTAGGATAAATCATAGTTAAAGAAACCATGACAATGTTGAACATCACAAGGGGAGTAACAAAAGACACCATTTCAAATTTCGACAGCCTATCTTCATAATGTAGAAGCAGAACTGGTACATTCAACCACTAAATGAGCATGAAGGTCTAAGGTTTCTTCAGTGACTGACATCAAATTTGACAAAGACTGACTAACAGACAAAGTATTAAGAAACAACATGTACTGTGTAAACAGTTCATTCACTGCCTTAGTGTCATGTCTGCCACATACTGTCATATGAAATGAAAAAGTACTTTCTAGCCAACTTGACATCATATAGACAGCATGCACAAGTGAATAAGGTAAAAAGTCTTAAATTATCAGTCTATTACTGTAGTCTTCAGTTGTCTTATTATCTAGTCTGTTAGTTTTCAAGCTAGTTCATGATATCAACTTAATAGACACCTTATTGCTCACGTGAAATCTTGCTCTTCTAGACTTTATTTTAAAAAGCTAGCAGATCCATACAATGAAGATAAAAAAAAGAGATTAACATTAACAACAAAATAGTCCCTATGAAAAAAATACTTGTTGAAAAAAATATACAATTGCTGCACTTAACTAATCAAAGTACTGCAGCAATAATGAAAAGCATATACATGGGTATTTAAAGAGCAATCTTCCCGTGGCATTATATTATGCCAGAACAAATTATGTTAAGCACAAATGCACATGAATACAAATGTGTCAACATTGTATGTAACAACAGTAATCCTTTGCAAGAAATGTCTTGTGGTTCAAGAGTTTAAATAGGTAATTTCTTAATGAAATAAAAATTCAAAACTGCTGATTTCAGTGCATCCATTCAACAAATTCTATACAACCAACCTAAACTTTGCAACATAGTACCTCTGAAAAGTCTTCAGATAAACAAAAAAATGAAAATCCAATGGTTACTGAGGAATGAGAAAACTTATATAAGAATGGAATAATTCACCCAGTTGTGGGAATAAATGTGAATAGTCACTTATACTTAAAATTAATTTCTAATATTTGCTAATAATAGCTTACTTACAAGAAGAGCTTGAGTATAAATATTTCTTAGCTACCCTTACATTAATTACCAATTTAAATTATGATTACTAATATGGCTGACTTCTATTTCTCGATGAACAATTCAGGTGTTAGTTTCCTTTTCAATTTGTATGGGCTAAATATTGCTGCAGAACTGATGGTAATTACTGACCTCTTGCAGCCATTAGACTGCAAGGTTCCAAGACAGAAAATGAGCAGTTGTCCTCACGCTCCATGCAATCCAAATTGTGATTTAATCTCATCCTGAGTTTGAAGAATATGCTAAAACATAAAGGTTAAAATGATTCCCAAACTTGTTATTCAAAATGGTGACTAGGAAGAGATGAGTGACAGCAAAGGATCAGTGTGCCTGATCAGTAAATTTATTCTGAATATCCTGGGACAGAAGCTGTTTTTAAAATGGAAAAAATACCAGGTAGGATCTAATTTGTCTGGATTTTTCTGAAATAGCAAAAGTGTAAGCTGATGAATCTAGACTCTGACTTAAAGTGTTCACATCAGCACAGACGAATACTGACAATAGAGACCTGATAGGTAAACACCTCTGCATTCTCATTCCCAGCAAGAGGCAAGTTTGACAAAAGTGAAGGCGGCCTTATTATTTTTTCATCAAGTTTACCAAGGATAAATTAGCTGGAATTAATTGAGCTGAAGAGAAACAAAGGACTGCAGATGCTGGAATCTAGATGAAAAACACGATGATGCTGGAGGAACTCAGCAAGCCAGGCAGTATCCACTGTGATAAGCAGGAGGTCAATGTTTCAGGTCAGGACCCTTCTTCAGGACTGAAGATAGGAAAAGGGAAAGCCCAATATATAGGAGGGAAAAGCAGAGCAGTGATAGGTGGACAAAAGAGGGGAGGCGGGGGTGGGCACAAGGTGGTGATAGGTAGATGCAGATAGTGATAGGCAGGTGCGGGGGAGGAGGTGAGAGCAGATCCACTGGGGGATGGGTCAAAGGTAAGGAGAAAGGAAAAAAAAGGTAGAGAAAAAAGAGGCTAGGAAAGGGAAGAAGAGAAGAAGCATGGTGGCGGGGATGGGGGGGGGTGTTTGTGGGGAAGGTGGGGGGGGTATACTTAAAGTGGGAGAATTTAATGTTTATGCCATTAGGCTGCAAGATTCCAAGACAGAAAATGAGGTGCTGTTCCTCCAGTTTGCACTTGGAATTCTCCTGGCAGTGGAGGAGGCTGAGGACTGACATATCAGTGATAGTGTGGGAGGGGAGTTAAAGGGGGAGTGGATTGAGCTGAAGTATTAAAAGAACTACGTTGATCAGAGCTTCATAGGTTGGATGTTGGTAGCCTGTGACTTGATAACTGTTTTATTGATATGTATGCCATGCCAATTTTCTTAATGCATCAGGTAACTTGTTCATGAGCTGCAATTCATCACACAAGTTGGAGAGTGAGTGTCATATTTTTAAAAAAATCTGAAATAGTCTGATGTTGAAAAAGCAGTTGTCTCTCCTTGATTCAAAAGGTTTGCCAGCTTGATCATTTCCAAAAGTGTAGTTGAGAAGAATAGAAGATACCAAATCCAGCAGGTGCTAAAATGGTCATACCAGGATTAATGCTGAACAGAGGTGATGTTTCATTTTCATATAAGACAAATGGCTTCGTTGCCTCATGGAACTACTTGAATAGGGAGAGCTCTTCTTCTGAGCAGACATTTTAATTAGGATCATACAGGCCACCTTCGGTCCTCTTCATAATTTACTTGCCAACCTATCTTTGTATCCTTTAGTAAATTTAACAATCCCCTTAGTGCTGTTATCCAAAACATTCATCTAAATTGGAAAAACTGAGGTCCCAGCACCCCATTAAGCAGCCAATCTTATATTCTCACTAATATGTTCTGTGCCATGAGCTGTTATTTTCCACAATAACCTTTTTATTTAAATAAAGGAGTTGCATTTACTATTTTCGAAACTAATGAAATCTTGTACGGATCTAGGGAATTTTGGAAGGTTAAAACCAATGCATCAACTTATCTCACAAGCTGTTTCTATTGAGGCCTGAGGATGAAGTCCATCAGGACCTGGAAACTCCCAAAGGTTTGCTCAGTACCACAACTCTGGTGATTGTAATTTTCCACAGCTTCCACACTCCCTTCCAGTTCCTGATTTGCAGCTGTTTCTGGGATTTTACATGTATCTGATGCTGATTGCCTAGTCAACTCATCTGCTGTCTCTTGTTTTCCATTATTAATTCTCCAGATTCACTTTCTATTGGACCAATGTTCACGTTGTTAACTCTTTTTAAAATATCTTAAGAAACTCTGATGGCTATCTTCCCTTTCAGCCTTAATAATTGTTAACAGGCATTTTTAAGCATCATGAAAGGCATTTCTCCCCTCTGCTTTCTTCTCCCTCCAATGTTGCCTCTTTAAGTGCAGAGAGACAGGAATTATGGTTCTTGCAAGGATTCATTCCTATAAAGGCCAAATACTTTCCAGTGAAGTAGAAGTGAACTCAGACTCTGTAAAGTTTTGTGAGCCGGCTACTCAAATAGCTCATTTCTCCAAAGATATTCAATATTAAATGCTTATGATATATGTATGATTACCATACATACCTCTCCAGTCAACATATCACAGAAATGAGCTCATGTCTGCCAGAGTACTTAGAGAGAGGTACTTTGGCCCTTCCATCCAGCTGCCCAAAGGCGAACACAAAGGCACAAGCAGGCCATCTACAAATGTACTTTACTTGGCAATTTTTCCAACAGTGATCCCCAAGAGATGGAATTTTGAAAAATCCTGAAGTGCATTATGCTCGAACTACTCAAGATGGATCTTGCATATTTCAAAAAGAGGTTGCTTCTTAATTTCTCTCTATTCCTACTCTGTTTCCATTGACCTAAAACATTTCCCAGCTTCTCACAAGTTTTATGATCTGGAATCAAACAACACACAAAACTCAAGGATACATTTGCAGAAGTCTTTTGAACAATATCAGTGAACAGAAATCCAAATGGAACTTTTGCTGAGAAAGAACAGAATTAGACAAATTTAGAATTTAGCATAGTGACTCATAATTAAGCAGCTGACACAGAGCAGTCACGAGTTTCTTCGATCAGAATGGAATTCAACAATAGCAAAGACAACAGAAGAGAGTTCTGCATTTCATCAGATTGCAGATGGTTTAAAGGCCCTGCAGCTTTGCAGAGGAGACATCCCTCTGTTTAGGCTAATAATATCATTATTATGGGATGTTTCAGAACACAGTAGCATTAGCAGAAGATCCAGTAAAAGCAGGGTTCTTCAAGGGGTGTGGCTATCATGATCTTCATGAGCAACCATAGGTTTGTGCAAGTAGATCAAATTCTTTACTCCTGCATTCTTTAACCAGAACTAAAGAAATTTGTTTGTGAAATCACATGAATTTTAGTTTACAGTCATTACCTTGCAAGTTGAAAATGAATTAATGTACATGAATGAAAAATTGTTGAGTTGCATTTTTATTTCACTTAGAGTGAAAAAGGGAGTACTGCTATAAGAAAATTGTGAACGAGATGAATGACGATGAAAATGATGTTGATATCTTTATTAGTCACATGTACATCGAAACACACAGTGAAATGCACCTTTTGCGTAGAGTGTTCTGGGGGCAGCCCGCAAGTGACCCCACACTTCTGGCGCCAACATAGCATGCCCACAACTTCCTAACACATACATCTTTGGAATGTGGGAGAAAACCAGAGCACCCAGAGAAAACCCATGCAGACACAGAGAGAATATACAAACTCCTTACAGACAATGGCCGGAAATGAACCCGGGTCACTGGTGCTGTAATAGCATTACGCTAACCGCTACACTACTGTGCCTACCACAAGATAGAATTGAAAAAAGAAATTGATGTGAGTAAATTATATAGCAAGTTCTATTAATCTATATTTATATTTGGAATTGATAGTTGGCACCTACATGTTGAATAATTGGATACAGTAAACATTTGGAAACTAGGAACCCATGGTGCAAGTTATTTTTGTAAATTACAGTATGAATAGAATATCTTGCTTGCTTTTTTGGAATATTAGTTTCTAATCTTTTAAAGGATCATTGTCTCAAATTTTATTGTCAGCTGTAAAGCTACAGACCCTGCCATTCAAAGATCTAGGAAACTCTATAGAATGTAGTTCAGTTGCTGGCAGGCATGAGCTGGGACAGGTAGCAGACAGGCAATAGCCGGAGAGGACTATCCAGCAATAGTGAAGGAAAGATGAAAGCAAGATGAAAGAACTACCCAACTCTGTCTTTGCTTAAGCGCATTTGCTGAAACCCTCAACCATGTTTTTGTGATTTCTAGAATTAACTACTATTCATATGCACTCTTGGTCAACTTCCCATGAAATAGAGCCCAAATTCTGTCACTCTTATCATAACTTGTTCTATGCCATTTATGCATAATTCTTATCCTTGTTTTCAAGTTCCTCCAAAAGCTCACCATCCCATATCTCTGCCATGAAGTAGCTTGTGCTTCTGCAATTCCAATTTGAGTAGTGGTGATTTTAATTTAGGTTTTTACCTTCATTTACCAACACCCAAGTTCTAGAATTCTCTCCTTAAACTCTGCCTCTCTTTCCTCCTTTAAAAACCACTTCTTCGAGCAAGTTTTAGATCATCTGCCCAAATATCTCAATACCATCAGATTCTGTTTCAGTATGCTCCTGTGAAACACTTTGGGGAGTTTTTTTTTAATTACTTTAAGGGGTGATACAAATACAAGTTGTTGTTGTTGTTGTTGAGCTTGGTTTCAATAAACCACACATCCCATTCTCCATCTGTTATTTCCTTACCACCATAAAGCATTTCCACATTGAGAATCAATGCTCCCCCCAACCCTTTCAACCACTGCCAAATAATTAAAATTATTATTGTCACATTTTGGCAGCAATATCCAACAATCATCCACCAAAATACTCGTAAACCCAGGCCAACCTTCAGTACAATCATACTGTAATACTTCAACTCCCACAAAACCCCTTCTAAAATAAAAATCCTCCTCAATACTCCAAGATCCTGCTATACCTATTCCATTTTTCCCACATCCTAACACTAATTGTGTCCCTGCCATTTTCAAACTTCATGGTAACTCTCCCAGGGTTCCGCTGCCAACATAAAATTCCCTTAGACTCACTGGTACTGCAACTATGGCTTCTTATAATCCATCTTTAACAAAGAACACTTTTCCTAGCATCTTCCTCTTTATTCTGTGCATTTAAAAGGTGTAAGTGCAAGAAATATTTCGCATTTTATCTAAGCACATGGAGTAAATGCTGATCCTTTACTGTTTCTGGATAAATCTTAAATGTCAAGCTTAAACATATTACACACACTCCCGTGATACTAATGAAATCCTAACATGCCTAATACAAGTCACTATCCAGGTCATAATGCAATCATAAACTTATCTACCCTTGATTCAATAACTTGAAGGGAGTCCTACTAGTATTAAGAATGATATTTAGCAGAGATTTATCTTCTGATCCAAGTTTTGGATTCAGGTGATTTATATATACCTCTCTCAGTTTACTCGTCTGAGCTCATATTTAAGTTTGTGATTAATCCTTGCTATTTGCATCTTTGCACAGAAATTGAGGTCTGCGAAAAAGACATTTAAGTCAGCAGCCTAATTTTCACACTATAGATTGGAGAGATTTAGCTGTTAATATTTACACTAATTTATCTATCAGTTTCCAACTGCATTATCTAAAACAGACACTTTCTGATCATATTTGAAAGTCTAACATTTCTCATGTATCACTTAACACAGCAACTAAGGCCTTATAATTCAGGGTTTTAATCTGTGGTCCACTTTAGTGTAATTATTCAGACAGACAGTAATGGTGAATGGCAGAGCAAGGTTTGATGTCTCATTATTCATAAACACCAAGCCCTGATCTATACTAGGCCTTTTACTTCCCTGAATAAATGGTGCTTGCAATTTTTATTCTTGTAATAATGGCATTTCAATGACTTATACTGCAAATCTAGTGGAAATCTTTGCATATTAAGTACAAAAATTAGATGATGTTCACCACATTTTAATGTAATTATAGCAAACAGGGTCATTATTTCCGCTAATCATTTATCAGTTTAAAACACGCAAAAAATAGAGTTTGGTAACTAATAATATTTATAATCATTTTAATTTCTTACTTTAGTTCAAATTAAAAGAGTTACCATTCCACTAATAAATTATTTTAAAAAATGTTAATTTTGATTGCCATCACAATCCTTTTCCTGGAATACAGAGAACACCAAAATACAGAACACAAATGGGTGACTTTCAACTACAAAATATTGCTGTTAAACAAATTCCAGCAATTAGCTTATATGATTTTGCTGAAACCATTTTTTAAAAAATATGCTAGATGTCAAATCAGCATCTGTTTTGTGACATATAACTCTGGCTGTTATACTGCTAGCAGATGACAAACATACTGATAGATTTAACAAATAACTATTTATACCACATGTAAAAATATTATTAAAAATTACCTTTGGGCTGTCAATTAATCGCAGTTGACATGTTCCATTAACTCAAAGGTGTATATTAAAAGGAACAGAAACATTTGGACCAGATTTTCTGGTGAGCCCACACTATTGTTGGCAAAAAGGATCAATTAAAGAAATTGGGGAATACTACTACAACCATACAGGGCTTTGGTGAGACCACATCTGCATGCAAGTTTAGTTTCCTCATTTAAGCCATGCAAAGCAGGGAAGGTTCATTAGAGTGATTCCTGGGATGAAGTGGTTGTCTTATGAGGAAACAGAGCAGACTGGGCCTATATTCATTGGAGTTTAGAAGAACGAGAGGTGACCTCAGGGTCATACAGCATGGAAACAGGCCCTTCGGTCCAACCGGTCCATGCCAACCAAGATGCCCATCTATGATAGTCCCATTTACCCTTTGTTTGGCCATATCCCTCTAAACCTTTCCTATCCATGTACCTGTCCAAATGCCTTTTAAATGTTGTTAATGTACTTGCCTCAACCACTTCCTCTGGCAGCTCAATCCATATATGGACCACCCTCTGGGTGAAAAAGTTGCCCCTCTGCTTTTTTAAAAAAAAATTTTACTTAATGCTTTTAATTAATTTCTAGCACTTAATAGGCAGCCAAAAGACATTTATTTTGTTTTAGTAATATTTTAAATTAATTAAAGTCGCTTCAACAGTTTTTAAATATCACTGATCATCAGAAACATTTAAAAATTATCAGAAACATTTAAAAATTGTTCCAAGGTCACTGACACAGCAGTCAAAAGGGAAACAGGTGTTCTGTGGCAAGGCCTGAGCATCTAACATCTGAGGCCAAGCCACCAACTCTCACCCTGTTCCACCTCATGGAATGGCAGAGGTAGTCAGGTGTTCAGATTTGCCAGATCTGCAGGGCCTCCTTTACAAGTCTTCCCCAGCTGACGAATGCCCGACTTGTGTATAGCCTGTACATACAAATGAGAGTTAGGGAGACTAGCAATATGGATTTGCTGGCTGCTGTGGAACTGCAAGCATATTTTATCATATGGGAACTCAGTTTGCAGCTGCATTTCCGATTTGTGAACTGTTCAGGTTACACATAATTCAAAGGAATGGAATGCTGACATAACATGGGGAGAATCTATAACAAGAGCAGCCACTAGAAAGGGGTGTGTGTGTGTGCGCGTGTGTGTGTGTGTGTGTGTGTGTGTGTGTGTGTGTGTGTGTGCGTGCATGCGCGCGACTGCGAGGGCAAGTGCAATTCTAAAGCATTGCTGGCAGGTCAGATCAAACACAATACTTGCCAATATTTCCAAATGTCTCAAAGTTCACAAAACAATTGTAAAATTAATTATTTCATTAAACAAGTTCAAAATTATCTAATATTTAAATTAAAAACACAAAACCAACTGCAGTTCAAAGTGTAAATTACTGGTATTCTTTTGTTGATCAGTGTAATTTAAACTGAGATTAAGTCATGATTAATGCTTTTAATGCATAATTATTTTTTATATGTAAGATCACTCAACAGACTCCACATTAAGCAAATCCAGATTGAACATATCTAGGATAACATTAGTATTGCTGCCATTATTCAAATAAGAATCAGTGCTCAATATTACCTTTTAGAAATTTTAAGCAGTACAGTAATGCCTGTATTTTTTTTCTCCCTGACAAGTTCCAGACGTGAAGGATTACTTTCTCATATACAAGCCTAATAAAAGTCCAATCAACTTTTCCCTTGACAATGCAAAATACAGCAAGTCTTAATGTTCTTTTGTGGGGAACATTAAAGGTCATGCAATAAGAGGAAACATTACTTGGACTTTAATTTTATAAAACACAATGGAAACATCAACTTATAGACAAGACAAATAATATATTTGCTACTCAACTTTAATTATGCAGTACATTTTTAAAAGACACTTTGTAACGTAATTCAAATGACATTTCTTGAACATATAATGATGAAGATTCATACCAAGAACTTTTTCTATAATTCTGGTGAAGCTGTTTCTGATAAATGAAGGCAGCATTGTTACAAGATAAAGCATACTGGAGAAAGCACATACATAACCAACATAAATCATAGAAATGGAAAATTTGGGAAGACAATGAAGTGATTTTCCTATTTTTTCCAATTCATTTATGGAATGTGAGGAATGTAAGGGATCATTTTAAGCTTCTTGAATGTTATTGGAGCTGCATCCATCCAATCAAGTGTCTTCCAACACACTTCTGAGTTGTGCCTTGGTTGTCGGATATCCAGTGTAGGACGTGTTTGCTTGGTCACAATACTTGTGCTGCTGGTCTAATTAAGCTTCTGTTCTCAATTACCTTTCAGGATGTTGATAGGAGCATTTGACAATGGAAGAGAGTAAATAGTCATATGCTTTCTTAGAGATGGTCATTCCCCGGCACTTTAGTGGTGCTGCAGTTGCTTATTACTGATTTTATCGACACAGACTCCTTCAATTTCTGAGGTGTGGCAAAGGGATTTGAAACTGTGCAATCATTCTGACTTTGTGAAGAAATTATCTGGGCAGGGCAGCTAACTCTGCCTTGATAACCACTTGCACAAATATCCTGGGGTTGAGATAATTTGCCTCCAACAATCATAATCAACAAGGCTTGAAAAAATTTTGTTGTGAGGAAAGACTGTGTAAGCTAACTTTGTAACAGAGGAGGCCAAAGGAAGACAAGGACATGATTGAAATTATGAAGAGTTTATGATGAATAAACGAGGACAATTTTCCCCCAAGCAGATGAATCAAAAGAGGGGCACAGGTTTGATGAAAGGATTAGATAAGTGATGAGGATCTGTTTTCCACCTAGAGGATAGTATGGGACCAGAACTTGTTGCCTAAAAAGGTGGTGGTGGTGGCAGAAATCCTCAACGTATCTATAAAGCATTTGAAAAGCCGCGACATGCAGTGCTCAGGAGAGTACTGGAAGACATGATGAATTTGATTATTTCTTTCTCAAAGTGCACATATACGATTGGCCAAACAACAACCTCCTGTAACATAGATTTTCTATGATTCCACAAATGTTCTGCAGGGTATGACTTCAACAGGAGGAATGTTTTTCCCTTGATGTCCATTGACTGTGGTTTTACCAAGGCCTTTTAATGCCACGCTCATCAAAATTAGGTCAACTGCTATCACTCTCACTTCAACACTGGAATTCAGTTCTTTGGTCCATGTTTGGACCAAGGCTACAATCAGGTCTGGACTTGAGTGGTCTGGTAGAAACTCAAACTAGCAACAACAAGCAGTTTTGCCATGTAAGAGCTACTTGATATCACTACTGTTGACGCCCTTCCACCACTTTAACTGCACTCCAATCCAAGCAACACTCTGGTGAATCTTCTCTACACCCCCTCCAATACAAACATATCTTTCCTATGGTATGGTGACCAGAACTGCACACAATACTCCAATTGTGGCATAACTGATATTTTAAACTTGTAACATGATGTCCTAGTTTTTATATTCTTTGCCATGGCAGATGAAGGCAAACATCCCATATGCCTTCTTCACCACGCTCTCCACTTGTGCTGCCAGTTTATGGATTTGTACCCCAA
This sequence comes from Pristis pectinata, assembly GCF_009764475.1. Classification (NCBI taxonomy): domain Eukaryota; kingdom Metazoa; phylum Chordata; class Chondrichthyes; order Rhinopristiformes; family Pristidae; genus Pristis; species Pristis pectinata. Next base: position 45,958,825 of record NC_067405.1, read on the forward strand.
GTTCCCTCTGTTCAATAATGCTCTCTAGGGCTCTACCATTTATTGTGTATGCCCTACCCTTGTTTGTCCTCTCAAAATGTTTCACCTCACACTTGTCAGATTAAATTCCATCTGCCATTGCTCCACCCAACGTTCATGTCTCCTCACTATCTATGACACCATCAATTTTCGTGTCAATGTCATATGGCAACTGTAGCTTAAATTGGACACCGGAACAATATAGTAGAATGAAATGCAAATAAAAACAGAAAACATAACCTCTTTGTGGACTGCAGTGCAAGCTTTCTGATAACACAAAACAAGATCCAGGAGTTAGTAACCAATGATAAAATTCTAATTAATAATGGTCTTTTTGTCCTGTTCTATTTATAAATAAAAATTCTGCATGAATGTTTCTGAAACATTACGGTATACTTAAACATTTCGGCATTATGACTATTAAAAGTTGAATTTATGACACTGCTTCCAACAATGAAATTCACCCAATTTAGGAAACAATGTAATAGGAAGCCAAGTTCAATACAAATAACAAAATAAAAACAGTGCATCTTAGTTTTACTTACAATTTTTATATTTTATGGTAATAATTGCCCCTCTATGGGAATAAATATAATTAAACTGAACAAAATACTCATCAATGTAAATTAATAGAACTTCAACTGCAGCACAATAATGAATTAAAAGACTGATTCAGAGCCTAGGAAAGATAACAGGTGATGTAATTGGTTATTCACGACCTTTCATTCCAAATAACGGTCTCCCGTGTCTGGTAGCTACAAGTGCCCCAAGTGAAATAAAAGTTTGGTGAGCATCAAATCACACCACCAGTGGTCAAGGAAAGCCAACAGACAAAATCTAATCTAATTCAGCTCAATCATCTAGCTCTAAAATGGCTACAATGACAAAATGAGGAGGAGAGAGGGCAGTTACTTCTAAATTGAACTTGGAGGAAGGAAGCTTTGCTCTGAACATTGTTGTGCTCTAGTTGACTTGGGTGCTGAAAATTAAAAATGTTTCTTTCCCCAGCAGGATAAATCTATTACTTTTCCAGAAAAGTAATAATGTCCTATCAATCATTATAGGACATTAAACTTGTGTTTTGTTTTGTTTTATCTTATGTTTTGTGCCATACCATAATGAGCTAACTGAGCTCCAATAAGTACAGTAATTAAATATTGTACTGACATTATATTGCAATCCAAATTTAAGTACCTCAAATTCAGTTAGCAATTTATATACTTCGTGAAAGTAGCAAAAAAAAAAACAGAATTCAGATTTCCTCTTTTTCTATTGTTATTTTACAAGCACTGTGACCTTTGTTACATCTTTCAATCAAAGCTTAATAAGTTTTTCTATGAGATTCTGAGGGGTCTTGACAGGGTTGATAAGAGACTGCTTCCGCTTCTCAGAGCACCTAGAACTAGGGGCACTGTTTAAAATTAAGACGTCACCTATTTTGGATGCAAGGTGACTTTTTTTCTCTTAGAGAATCCCTGGTCTTAGGATCTCTTCTTCAAAGGACATTGGAAGCATTGAGTATCTTTAAGACAGACATAGATGGATTTTTGATACACAGGCCATGAAAAGTTACCAGAGGTTGATGAGAACATGGAGTTACGGTTGCATTTGGATCACCCCTGATTTTACAAAATGTAGAATTCTGGAACTGAGTTGTCTACTCTTACTCCAAGTCTTTATATTTGTAATGCTGTCTTTAAGGAGTCCTATATATTGCTCTCATTAAATATGGACAACACCTTTCCATGCTTGCTCAATGACACAAAACTTGTAGATTCTACACTCTTATCACTTAATCAAATTTTTAATTTATCAGCAAAGGCAATCATTACCTTGTCTGAAGTTTACACGAATCAGTAAAATAGACTTCCAGCAAGTTGTGCAACATAGCAATATGTTATAATGCAACTAGCATCTTAGTAAAAAAAAAGTGTTGCCAACCATCACCAAAAGCTACAAAAATTCAATGAGCCAACCAAAACAAAAAGAAAAAAAAAGTACAATTAATATATAGATTTAGCCAGAGATGGATTAGGATATCAGTCTGTACCAGTCAGGGTGGGAGACCAGCTCAGTTAGTCAAATAATATTACTAAATTTAAATGGTTTATTTTGCACAAACTAACTCACCTTATTGTCCATCCTGTGCCATGGTTTAATTTCAGTTATTTTAGAACATTTAATCCCAAAAGTTCTTCTTTTGCTCTGCCTCAATAAATTAATTAAATTGCTTAATAAAGTTAAATATAAATGGGCACACTTTTATTACAGCAGAAAAACTGATCATGAGTCTGGTGATGAAAACTTAGCAAAACAATTAACTTCACAACACAAAAGGAATGCTGTGTCAAAAACCTAAGAATAATTGTTTTCAATGAAATCCCAATAGATTTATGAATGAAATTAAATGATTATAAGCACTTTCGAGGGGACATCCTTAGTTACATGTGCCCTTGATTACTTTCTTTCTGCTTTCATCTTAAGTGACATTCTTAGTATTCCCTCAGCTGCCTAGACAATCTGTCATGGAAGAGGAATAAATATTTCATATGGTACATATTAAGTTGTCATTCACAACGGTACTTAAAGAATAACTACAAAATTCAAGGAGAAAACCATTTGATGTTGAAGTTTTGTAGTCCAAGGCATATTTGTCAAATTCACAGCAACCTTCTAAAATCCTGTCAGCAATGCTTTAGTTCCAATAACTAGGTAAAGTTAACTACTTTTGAAAACATTACTGAAATAATTTTATGATTATAGATTTTTTGATCATTCCAAGCACAGTCTATTTTTAAATCAGGGAGTTATTAAACAAAGAGTAGTACAAAGGAACAGGCTCTTCAGTTCATCATGTCTGTGCCAACCATGACACCAATTTGAACTAATCCCATCTGCCTATACATGGTCAATATCCCTGTTTGTTCATGTGTCTGTCTAAATGGCCGTTCAATATCACTTTCATATCTGCTTCTACCACCTCCCCTGACAGCGTATTTGGGGCACCTACCACTCAGTGTAAACAAAAACTTGCCTGGTAAGTCTGCTTTAAACTTTCTCCCTCTCACCATAAAGCTATACTCTCTAGTATTTGACATTTCCATCCTAGGGAAAAAAAGACCATCTCATAATTTTATACACTTCTATCAAGTCGTCCTTTAGCCTCCAATGATACAGAGAGAAAAAAAATCCAGGTTTGTCCAACCCAAAGACTCCAAACCCTTCCTGTAATGCGGTGACCAGAATTGCACACAATACTCCAAATGTGGTCTAACCAAAGTGTTATACATCTGCAACATGGCTTCCTGACTTTTATACTCAATGTCCCAACAAATGAAGGAAAGTATACCATATGACTTCTGTTACGGATTAGGTTACTATTTGGTGAATGTCCCTTTAAGACATAGTACAGGAGTGTGTGTGTGTGTGTGTGTGTGTGTGTGTGTGTGTGTGTGTGTGTGTGTGTGTGTGTGTGTGTGTTGTCATTACGACGACAACAACAGGAGATAACGACGTGCTGATGTTTTGGTTCAATCAGAGTCAGAAAAGAGAGAGAGGAAGAAAGAGAGACTGCCTGCTGGTCTCTGTATCGATGGATGAAAAACAATAACTGCGTCTGTCACTACAATCGACGTATGGATTTTCCAAATAAAGCAGTGGAGTCCACTTTGTCGTTAACCTATAGTGGGAAACAGGTATTTGTGTGGACGGCCACGTCTTGAATGCTTTTCGGGGTGGCAGATACTTCGGAACAAAGCAGTGGAGTGGTCACTGCTGAGTAGACACTGAGGTGTCATATGGGTTTCATCGTGGAACATTTGGATTTCATAATGTCTCTATTCTCTCTCTACATTTTCTCTTCAGTCAACAGTGGTTTTGCAAAAGCCTTTGCTCATGTTTCACCTTATGGCTTGCTGAACTGAACTTTGAGAACTATTCCTGGACTTGGAGTTTGGGAATTTGCCACACACACACTTCCAGTTTAGTTTTGGGGGTTAATGTTTAATATCTAACATTTTTGCTTCTAACATTCTAACATTTTTACTTTTATTTTTCTTATTATAAGTAGTTATTAATAAAATAGTTTCTAACACTTATACATGACTTGGTGTGTTTCTTTTGTTGCTGGTACGTAACACTTCTTTACCATCCGACCTACCTGTGTTGCTTTTCTTATTAATTCTTCTTAAAATTTATTTGAGAAGATATTAACATGGGCATACGTAGCTATGTTGATGAAAGACGAAAGAAGAACAATGGCCCAACTAACCGAGAGCAGAAAGTTCCAAAGGAGACAACCAGCTTCACCTGCTTGCCCTTCAAGGCTGTTTTTGAAAAATATATAAATTTACTTATTTTGGCAATCTGGTCATCATTTGGCAAGGTCAGCATTTATTGCCCATCCCTGACTGCCCTTGAGGAAAGCTGCCTTCCTGAACTGTGCATAGACTGTGAATAACAGAAGTCCAAGACATGCTGAAAATCAAATGCCAGCACTGTATGCTCCACACCATTGATGTGCTGAATGCAATTCCCATCCAACCCACAGCCTTGCACAAGAAAAAACTGAAGATGCTTGGCAACCCTGTATACAAGGTAACTACAAGTAGCTGTCTGTGCTCATACTTTTATTATAACAATTTTCATCATTTGTCAGTGGTTCAATGTTTTTATTTAATTATTAGCTTTTGAACTACCAAGTATTCAAATAAATAAATACCTTTATTAAATCTACTGGAGTAGTTTTAAATTTCTCTATTAGAGACACAAGATTCTTTAAAAGCTTTTGACAACCAGCAAACCTGAGGCTTACTTGCTTCTTGGAACCAAGTCTGTACCACCTGTTGGGTATGGTTGGTCAGTTCACCTAACCTTCCACATCCAGAAAAAGTGAGGCTGGGAACCTTGGATAATGGGTCTGGGCAAAGGGCCAAGTCCAGGTAGATGCAGCCCATGTGGAACAATTTGCCAACTTCTGTATTGAAAAAAGGTCTTGAAATCAGTCAGATGTTTCATATTTTGAAATTCACTAATAACACCATTAGTTGGGTAGCATTTTCATGTTGTTACTATTAATGTGACAGAAAGAAAAATTACTAAAATTACAACAATGCAGTGCGAAGAAAATCTGTGCCCAATTATTTACATTTTCTCAACTTCTCCCTCCTTTATTTCTATACAATCACGAAGCAGATTACCTGGTGTGTAACAGCTACTACATTAAGAAAGCATAAAGATTGCAGTTGGGCTATATGAATGTTAATTTTAACAGCTGCTTGAAAATTTCCATGCAATGGAAATGATGCTTTCTTAAAATTCTTTAAATTTAGTATTCTTCTCCAACTGGTAAATAAGGCAATTCTGTCCACTGAATGCTGCTGCCCAGGCCATATCATATTGGAACAAACTAGCTAGAACAGTTACAGTCTGTCAAAGTCCCCAAGGGAGTGAGTTTTATTGTCACCTAGATCTAATTAGACTTGTAATTTCCATAAATTTTGGCATATTTTTGACCTCTGTATGCGAAAAGATCATCTAAATTACATAAGGTTGCATTGCATACTCTATTACAGAGAAAAGGAAAATATTGCTCAGTTACTTATAATTTACAAAAAAACGTCAAAATGATGTGTGAAAACAGCTTTTTCAAATGTACTTATATGCAGAACTCTTTCAATTACTTTCTGCCATATATTCACAGAATATACTCTTCAACTGGTAATTGTTACTGTGTGTTACTGAATGTATTCATACAGTTTAAAATTATGTGTTGGAGTTCACAATATGTAGCTTTTCAGAACAAATTGTCCAATCCTGCCTATTCTCTTCTCAGCCCCCTAATGATGCTTCATTGAGATTTAGTTTGCAAGACTCAAAAGGAAGAATATTCAAGTAATCTACAGGTAATATGTTGACTTTACTAATGTTCCCAGAAATCTGACTGCTGGGAAGATAAGCAGCTTCCCACAGTGCCTTTGACTTTTTATTGCCACATCACATCATAAATTCATAAATGCAGCTTTATTTGTAGGAGATTCACACTAAGATGCATTAGGATATTCAACAGGAACTCATTTCACATACATATTTTCTTTGAGGCTACTATCTGATGTAACAATGCATGGTCTGACTATGTAAAAAGTCAGGCAAAGGACTTCACAATATTAGTACCAGAGCTACCAATATTAGAAGCAACAAAGAAACTAGTTTTGAACTTAGCATTCCAGTCTGCACACCAAACAGGTAATTTTATTTCTTCAATTAATTTGCTAATTCCTCTTTGTTTTTAAAATGATATAATTTTTTTTAAAAATGCCATGATAAGTGAGAGTTTCTTTAAAGAAAAAAATCTAAAATGAAAAGCCCAAGAATTAATTTGGTAGTCCTTTAACTTTTACAGGAATGTTTATGCACAGAAATATACATTTCTCAGTTTAGCTGGTCAGAGCAAGTCTATTTTCTGTACCTGACAATAACAGGCAGTCCAAGCTATAGGATAAGATGGCTGTATTTGTTACATGGGAAGTTAATCAATCCTCAAAATATTATTTAAAAAAAAGAAAGATGCTGGCTACTAAAAAAAACATTGAAATGTGGTCACTCATTAAAGTCTAAACAAAACTCTCGTTCACTGATTTTCTAACAGGGAATCTTTATCAAAAAAAGTTAGTATCCTTTTTATTGTATGAAGCAAAACTATATGTAGCATCACAGGTCAAAAATGAATTATCAAAGGTAAAAATGGTAGATTCTGATCTTTACGTACGCTTCATTTTTCACCTGCACCATACCAAATCCTGGAGAAACTTAGATTCAACCACCGAGCAAATTATTAATGGTATTAAATGCCTTTTAAGATCAACTTTTCCATTGATGCTTAATGAATATGGCATCATAATACAGCATATAGCCCTCCCTAGTAGATCATTAATTGCTGAGATGACATTTTATGTAACCTAAAAACATATCAACATATGGCTTTGGACACAAATATTAAAAGCCTGGGACAGAAGTCCCAAGCTCAGATTTTTGTATCAGCTGTATGGGGTAATTAAGAGGATGCACATGCAAGAGATAAGGTGCAATTTCTCAAGATTGAAACTCGAACTAGAAGGATCCTGCCTCGTCTGCATTCCAATAACTGAACAAAGATGGTGGATGAATCAATATAATGATCGACAAAACATACCCTAGGAGCTAGTGAACATATATGAAAAGATGAATGGAAACCACCACCACGCACCCCCCCCCCCCCCCGAGAGTAGGGAAACAGAACCATCCTTGAGAAAGAACCACTAAAAGGGGTCTGAAGTCCTCTAACTGCTCAGCAACCCTGTCAAGTGTGATGGGATATATATACAGCCACGACAGGAAATGTTTACCTATGCAATTTTGCTGCATTTGTCTTTTATTCAATAATGTTCTCAGCCAACCAAAATTAGATTGTCACTCAATTCCAGAATGAAGAAATGTTACAGAAGGAAAAATAACATTGCATGTTGGGGATGAACAGGGAGGGGTATTCCCTGTTCAACAAGCTATGATGGATTCCCAGGAGTGGCAATAATGACATAACTTATCTGTTTTGTTATCTAATATATTGCTTTAAAATGGATAATGTATTTGACAACCACTTTGGATGGGACCTCTTTGTATTCAATTGCTTTCAACAATTGTCACAATAGGATTACGAGCCAAGACTGAAAGGATAACTTTGGTCTTGCAGCAGTCATCATTACCACAGCTTTTCCTTAAAATGATAGTGGTACAATAATTGACTTCAAGACACAATTATTTCCATGAAATTTTCTTCCATAACCTTATTTTAGTAATTAATAATTACAGGCTACTTAAAAGGTGATTAAATGGAAGTCTTTCTGAATTAAAATAAATGTCACATTTTAAGGAACATCTTAAGGATCATAGTTGTAGAGATGGAGAACTTTAGAAAGAAAATTCTAGAACTAAGGGCCTTGGCGGCTGAAAGCTATGATAGTTTAATCACACACAAATCTGATGTGCGAGTTTTCAGTTCTGGAAATCAATTTTATATTCATGCAATATATAAAATGTCCATAGCTTATTGGAAATCAATATCCAAAGTGTTAATCATGTATTTTCTCTTACAATGTCCACGTCATTCCAAAATTGCACAGAATTTTCAACATGCTTCGAAGTCAAGATACCCCTAGCACTTGTTTATTACAAAGATTTTGCACTTTCACCTACCATTCTCTATTTCAAATAATCCATTGCTTTCATGGAACTTGTGAGTTCCTTACATTCCTACTCTATGTTTCTGCAATATTATATTTATTATTTTCCACTAAAATCAGAGAACCTCACCTTTAGTACCTATATCTGACTGCAATTCAAGATAAATAGACATTGACAATTGGCAAATTATTGACTTCAGTTACTTTGCCACATTTCTTATTTCAAGATGACATTCACCTTTTTCATCTGCCTTCAAGAAAATAACATGGTTTACTGTTGCAGAGTTGTTGTGGAAACCTGAAACTAAAAGGAGAATGCTGGAAATGCCCAGCACATCAGATGGAATTTGTGAAGAGTGAAAATCTGAATTAATGCTACAACACATTGTTAACCTAATTCAACTAACCAGTTCTGATGCAAACAGAGAAAGCAAGTCATTGGAAATGATTACATTCAGTATCGAGTTCTAAAGGGTACAATTTACCAAGACAGAAGATGAGATATGTATCTCAGATGGCGATGAGGTGGTGTACAGGAGTGAGAAACATCGGTTGGTTGAGTGGTGTCGCAACAACAACCTCACACTCAACATCAGCAGGACCAAGGAATTGATTGTGGAAGTCGGGAGAACACACACCAGTCTTCATTGAGGGGTCAACAGTGGAATGGGTGTGCAGCTTCAAGTTCCTGGGTATCAACATCTCAGAGGATCTATCTTAGGCCTAAAACATTGATGCAATCACCAAGAAGGCACGCCAACAGCTCTACTTCATTAGGAGGTTGAGGAGATTTGGTATGTTACCAAAGACTCTTGCAAATTTCTACAGATGTACGGTGGAGAGCATTCTGACCAGTTGCATCACTGGCTGGTATGGAGGCACCAATGTGCAGGATCAAAAGAGGCTGCAGAGGGTCATAGACTCAGCCAGCTCCATCACGGGCACAACTCTCCCCGCCATCAAGGACATCTTCAAGAAGTGGTGCCTCAAGAATGCAGTATCCATCATTAAGGACCCTCACTACCCGGGACATGCCCTCTTCACATTACTACCATGGGGGAGGAGGTACAGGAGCCTGAAGACCCACACTCAACGTTTCAGGAACAGCTTCTTCCCCTCCACCATCAGATTTCTGAATGGTACATGAACACTTCCTCATCATTTCTCTTTTACACTACCTATTTATGTAACTTATAGTAATTTTTATGTCTTGCACTGTACTGCTGCTGCAAAACAACAAATTTCACAACATATGTCAGTGATAATAAACCTGATTCTGATGTGCTGTTCTTCAGGCTTACTTTAAGCTTTATTGAAAATTCTACAACGCCACAGACAGATAGGACACTATGGGATTTGGATGAAGAATTAAAAATGACAAGCAACTGAAAGTTCATGATCACCCTTGCAAACTGAATGGAGGCATTCTACAGACTCCCAATCTGCATTTGGTTTCTCCAATATAGAGGAGATAATGACTTGAGCACCAAATGTAAAACAAGACATTGGAAGTGTAAGTGAGCACTGCTTCACCGGGAAAGGCCATTTCGGTCCCTTGATGGTGAAATGGAGCAAGGTGAAAGAACACTGAAACACCAGAGACATTTGCTGAGGAAAGAGATGGGTGTTGAAGCGAGTTTTGGTCAAGACTTATCAAAGATGAGAAGGAGAATGGAAACCACTGAGGGTGAACAAGGAAATTGAGACAGACATACATCCCCTCAGAGAGAGGAGTAGAGCTTCAAGTTTGAATCGACTCTCACATCCCTTCCAGGAATGCTAACAGTAATAAAAACAAAAAATGCAGATAGCATCTGTGGAAAGAGAAACAGTTAACATTTCATTTCTGGGACCCTTCATTAGAACTGGGAGAGAAAAACAAGCCGTTTTCAGTTGAAGAGAAAGTGGAAAAGTGAATTAAAAATCAAAAAACTGCAGTTTATGGTTAATCTGAAATAAAAATAGAAAATCTGGAAACGCTCAGCTGGTCAGCCAGCAACCCGCGGAAAAAGAAAGTTAATGTTACAAGTCTAAGACCCTTCATTAGAACTGGGAGGGTGAGAAAATAAATTGGTTTAAAATTGTAGTGGGTGGGGCAGGAATAGATAGAACAAAGAGAATATTTCCAGTCGAGTGAAGTCAGGCTTTACATCTTGCCTCTTGTACATCAGTCATCCCCATAAAAAAAATACACACAGCAGCTGATTCTGCTATCTTTAAAATGTTGTTATCCATGAACTCTAGATTCACCAGTACATATTTTCAAGGTTTTTTTGAGCATTGTTACAAAGTCTAAAGTCTATGTCTCACCATCCAGTGCTACACAATAATCTATGGGTCATTTTCATCTTCTGCAATCAATGTTACAACTATCATCAAAATCAAAAATGACACTGTTTGTTTGCAACCATGACACCAGGATAGCTATGTGTTCGCTAATTTTTCCAACCATTATGGTAAGCAAATTAGGGGATACAGATATATTTTCTGTAACCCATTTGCTTTAGATCAGTCTACAAACAAGCCTCTTACACATACTGTATTTTGTATATCCCTTTGATAAAAGATTGACATTTTTAAGTCATAACTTTAAAAAGAATTTTCTGTCAGACTGTCAAATGCATACTCAAAATCAGTAATACTGATAAGTCCATGACCGCATTCACTATACTTTTCAGCAAGTAGTTGTATTACAAATAACCAACTGATCATACTGCGGCCTCTTTTGAATTCTTGTTACTTTCCTGAGATAGTTCCAACTAAGGCATCCAACTACTTGGCATAGCTTATGTTATAATAAAGAAAAGCTTAGAGTAATAATTGCTGGTTCCTTACAAGTGTAGATTTGGAAGCAACTTAAACTTTCAAAACTAAGACTGACAGATTATGAGGTAATAGATGTAGATCAAAGCTGGTCTGCTGAGTTTAAGTACAGAGCACCTCTGAAATAACTAAATGATGGAGCAGGTTCAGGGAGATTAAATATTAATTTTAAATCTAACCCACATTGTACTGACAATTATCTTCCAAATGGTTGGAAGTTAAGGAGAAATCACTGATAGAAAAATTCATGGCTACATCAAATCGCTACCAGTTCCATAAAATTCTAGATAAACAGGTATTTCCCCCTGCTTTGTTATCCATACTACACCTAACTTTGCATTTTTATTAAATAGACATAAAAAATTCTATTGATATAAAGATCTGTTTATTGTTTCTGAAAATAAGGTGTATGGATGCTAAAATGTTTAGGAATAAAGACAAAATGACAGCATCACCTCCTTTCGCAAACAAATAGAATCAAAACATCATATACTCTATGCTTTGGTTTTAGCTATCTGAAAGCAAAAAGTTATTAAATGAATACTTCTTGAATAAAAGTAAATAAAATTAGTACTTACCTAATGTCACTTCATCACACTTAATCCTGGTTTGTTTTTCTCTGGACTCCAACTATCTGTTTCAGTGGTTCTGAAATTAATGGTCTAAAATTTACAGAGAGAAGTGCTGCACATCCAACTCAGCTTATGCAGGGTTCTGTTCCTGTGAACTGTTCATAACCCGAACAGTTTGCAAGTCAGATGTGCAGCTACAAACTGAGTTCTCACACAGCAGATGCTTGCAGTCCTGCACAGCAGCCAGCAAATCCATCCTGCCAATCTCCGAAACTCTCGTTCAGATATACAGACTATACTAAGTTGGGCGTTTGTAAGCTAGGGAAGACCTATAGTGTGGTTGTCAACACTCATTGTTATAACAAAGAAATTATGACAGCAACTTCTGGAAGTATAGACATGTTCAGTTAAACACAGAAATCCAGAAGCTGCTTGCAATGTTCCTGCACAGGATTGCTGTTGCAATCTTTTTCAGTATAAACTGCAGAAATCAGTGCAAGGACTATTTATGTACTATTTTCACTGAATGAAGTTTAACCCATGTTTATTTTCAAATGGTATACTAAGCATTAATCACTACCTGACGACCCCACAGCCATATTTTTGTGCGTGGAATGTCATTTGTTCAAATATTATTTCAGAACTTCATTCATTTTTTAAAAATATGATATTTCAGCTTCTATCTTTTTCTCATTTCCATATTGTACAAAGCAAGACTAAAAAAAGGTTAGATTAAAAATTGTAATTTTTACTTCTACCCGACAAGATTTAATAATCATAGTGAAATTTAAAATTAATCTTGCATGAAGTGTGTACAAACTCACAGCTGGTGTTAGATGAAGTACAAGAAACATTACAAATAACATGAAAATTAGATCCAACAACAAATGTGAAAAATGGAATCATTTGACATAGCAAACATACTGTTAGTTTAAAAATGCTTAAGTTATGGTCCCTCAACAGAAAGACAGCAATTGTTGGTCTCTTTCCAATTTAAAAGAGCATTTTGTAACATTCTGAACTGAACAATAATATTAAAAATAAGAAGGAAGGAAATTTCAAGTAAAATTCTTTAGAATTAAAACTAATCAATCCTACATACTGCTGTTTATCGGTAGTTAACTGCATTCTTTTGATGGCAGCATGATTTAAATAAAAAGTTTCTTAACTAACAACATGAATTACAGAAAATTAGATCTTTTAACATTAAAAATGGGATATTATTGCTTCTGTATGGCAATCCATTTATGATCAAAACTGCGATTACGCTTCAAGAAATCCTGTTTCTCATTTAACCTGCCACTTTTTTAAAATGCCATCTGGCTGCCAAGCAT